>NC_090650.1:291546033-291846033 GCF_040937935.1 Hyperolius riggenbachi
TTTCATACACATCTCACACAAACCACACCTGTCAATCTATTTAATTGCTTTGTTTTCATTTCTACCATGTCTGTTTCTCTCTCTCCCCCTGTATCCCTCTTTCAAGATAAACAGCAAGACAACGTTTTTGTTTTTTTAAAGACTTAATACATCAGTAGAATAGAAATGTCAAAGCACTGATTGGAGACTTTAGTTTTATGCATGCAGTTGATCATTCAGTAAAAGCAGGGATTTTTACTCACCAAAGCACCAGATTGCAAACCCTTGCAGGCTGTGTTTTTAATATATTCTCTACTCTCTAGTATTTAAGCACATTTTAACTAAAGTGTTCATCTCTCAGTATGCTGAGCTATGTCACACAGATCATTATAATGTAATAATTACTAATATAAGTCAATTTCATATATTAGATATTTATGCATTTATAGGCTCCTTGCTACATAATTATGCCGCGCACCTCTCTGGTCAATAAGACGTTTTATCACTGCATTTTATTGTGTGCGATGATTTACATGCAATTATAAAATCCATACATAGGCATACATTAAGCACACTTAACCATGGAGTTTTAATCAGTGTGGCAGTGTCAGCCTGTGAGTGACATGTACACAGAAGATATAGGGAGGTAATTAGTGATCAGGCATCTCAGCATAATTGCCTAGAAGAACATGAATTTGATTGCTCTTTTCACCATAATGCAAAGCGTTAACATTGGAAAGTGGCAATCCATGTCACGGCTTATTTTACATATTAGGAGTATTGGGGAAGTGAAGTGAAGCTTGGCACCGATTGCAGGGTTTTTTTTTCTCTATTTCTCTCTGCCTGGTGCACCACAGGCAGGAAACAGTTAAAATAAGTTTTCCTGAAGTTTAGGCGGTTAACTCACATGCCTGAAGCACAAGGCTAATGCTGAGTACCCACTGCGAGACTGAATCGCTGGACACTGCCAACCATCTAATGCTTCATACACACTTGAGATAACAGTCTTTGGAAAATGCAAGATCACAAACCAATTTTACCCCATTCCATATAGTATGAGAGACATACTCTACACAGTCTATTCTATGAAGCTGAACTCCCCATCAGATAAAATCTTTGCAGGATGCTGCACACAAAGATGCCCGTACACACTCAAAAGATCATTATCTGCAAAAGATCTGTTCCTGCAAAATATCCATTCCTACAAAATGCATTCATAGTCTATGAGATCTGCAGATCATCATACACACTTGGTTTAACAGACTTCATCTGCATATCTGGCAATCATCTTCAGATCTGAAAATCCACCCTGGTGAATCTGATCTGCAGATGATTGTCTGTTAAACCAAGTGTGTATGATGATCTGCAGATCTCATAGACTATGAATGCATTTTGTAGGAATGGATATTTTGCAGGAACAGATCTTTTGCAGATAATGATCTTTTGAGTGTGTACGGGCATCTTTGTGTGCAGCATCATGCAAAGATTTTATTTGTTGGGGAGTGCAGCTCCATAGAATAGACTGTGTAGAGTATGGCTCTCGTACTACATGGAAGGGGGTAAAATTGGTCTGTGATCTTGCCTTTTCCAAAGACTTTTATCTCAAGTGTGTATGAAGCATACGTTTCCATGATCTTTACCGATGGAATGTGGACAACAGCAACAGACCGCAAAAAGATTACCAATGATAGGATCATTAAACAAAGTTCCATAGACTTTAGTGGAAAGATCGTTTAAAGATCTGTACACACAGGGGACGTTGAAGGAATTGATCCAATTTGATCCATCATGTCTATTTTAAAATGCACGAGCATGGTCGTACATTGGCTGTCTGTAACCACTGTTTACTGCTTTTTCTTTAAAAGATAGTTACACGATGTTGGTTGGAATGATCGTTTATTTGTCATTTCGACAGATTAAATCTTGCCATGGGTATGGACCTTTAGGAAACAGTAAGGGCCCCATTTACAAACTTGCACTTAAAAAATGCAATTATTTCTGCATATTCATCATGAACTTTCAGATCACCTTATAAACGTATTGCATTCACAAACAAACACAGAACATTTATATCGCGCTTTTCTCCTGGCGGACTCAAAGCTCCAGAGCTGCAGCCACTAGGACGCGCTCTATAGGCAGTAGCAGTGTTAGGGAGACTTGCCCAAGATCTCCTACTGAATAGGTGCTGGCTTACTGAACAGGCAGAGCCAAGATTCAAACCCAGGTCTCCTGTGTCAGAGGCAGAGCCCTTAACCATTATACTATCCAGTCACTATTGACTCATTCAAATCGATATATAAAAATAACAATCAACTTAAAGCAGATCCAAACTCTAGCACAGCACACAGGGAAATGTCTTCATCCCACATATAGTTGATAAAGAAATCCACTGCTCTGTATTCAGTGGTTGTTTAGCCAGTTCAACGTGTCTAATTAATTCTTAGCAGCTGTGAATAGACTGCAGGAGCTCTGCCTAGGCAGCTCTCTCCATACAATAAACACTAATGCTTAATGGGAACCTAAAGCAAACAAACAAAAAGTATAACCTACCTGGGGCTTCTACCAGCCCCCTGCAGCCATCCTGTGCCTGCGCCGTCACTGAGTGATGCTCCAGTTCCCTGCAGCACCCCTCTTTCAGCCAGGTGATTTAGTGAGTCAACAGCCACTGTGCATACGCAGCTGTGTGCATCCATGATCATGCTCCCATCACCAGAAGCGTTCTGTGCTTAGGCAGTAGTGATTTTCCCGTACTGCACATTCCATGGGAGCGTTATCAGGAGGCACGCAGACTTGGGCCACACATCCAGACGAAGGGGTGCTGCGGGTGGCAGGAACATTGCGCAGTGACGACGCGGGCACAGGACGGCTGCAGGGGACTGGTAGAAGCCCCAGGTAAGTTAAAGTGAACCCGAGGTGAAAATAAACTAATGAGATAAACACTTGTATTTATCCTCCTACTCCTAAAAATGACCTTTTTTTTAGATATCCCAGGGTTTTATCTTATATTTAAACAATTAAAAACTAGATTGAATATTTTGTTGCCTCTGCTCAGTGAAAAAACTTTTATGGCTGTAATTTGCTTATCAGTAATGTTTACTATATTCCTGACAAGCTACTGAGAAGACAGAAGCTGGCACTTCCTGGCCTAAAAATCAACTCTTTCAGGCAGCAAAATTTAATATTAATATGTTTTGCGCTGTACATACATACGTTTCTCTCACGTCACACCTCTGGTACACTTTAAAGTGCACCAGAGCTGACCTAAAACGAAGATTTGATACTCACCCGCGGCTTCCTCCTGCAGCATAAACCCGCCTGAGTCCCACACGGTCCTCCCGCGGTCTGCTGTTTAGCTGCAATTGGCCCCGGTAATTGTCTCAGCCGTGTCAATCCAGGTCTACTGCGCATGGACCAGACTGCGAGCTGAATGGTAGACCACGGGAGGATGGCGTGGGACCCAGAAGGGTTTATGCTGCAGGAGGAAGCCACGGGTGAGTATGAAATCTTCGTTTTAGATCAGCTCTGGTTTTCTTTAAACTGTTGGTTTTTTTTTCCCTTCCAATTGTTTTAGGTACCCTTTAACCCTTTCAGTACTCCCTACAAAGTGAAACCAAATTGTAAACTTCAGTTTTTTTTAGGATTTCCATAAACTGAATTGTTTTGTTTTCAAAACAAATATTTGTTTTCAAACACCTGTTTGCGACTTTTTATCAGTGCTGTAAATCAGAACTTTTTATTTTGTGAACAGTTTTTTTGACACTTGCAATGCAGCTCCATTCAAGTCTGTTGTACTTTATGCTGGAATACACCATGAGATTTTTTTGGCAGATAGATGGTTAAATAATTTCTGACATATCCAATCATATTTTCAATTGTTTTCTCATAGACGTGAATGAAAATCGATTAGAAAAACGTTCATAAGATCCACCGTAAATCTGCTGAAAATCTCAGTGTATTCCCAGCATAAGATCATAACTTCAGGGTCATTAGGGCTCTTTTCCACTGGGAAGCCGTATTGCAAATGTATGGTGTTGCGATCGCCCAAACCATAATTTTCCCTTGCCGCATTTGTTCCATGAAGCAGTCGGGAAGAGTATGATTGCACCAAGAATCGTACAGGCATGATTGCGTTTTGTCAAAAAACAAATCGCACTAACGGAAAATGAGCACCACAATTTTCATGTAAATCCTGGTGCTGTTGCGATTGGAAGGAGGGCTGCGATCTGCATTTTTTAAACCGATCGTAGCCTATTGGATTAAAGCACCAGTCTCTCTCTCAAAAAAATAAAAAATCATTTATAAATATGATATAAGGAGTTTTGAATCAGCAATGATGTAAACAGAAATCATATTTAAAAGTGGAGAAGAAAGAATTGTCTTCTTAATAAATAGGCTCCTTATGAAAAATTATTTTTCATCACAGAAAGGGTTAATGGGAATAAATTGTCCCAGCGTTGCCCTCGGAACAGCTCACAAAGCTCTGTTTGCTCCTGGGGACTGAGAAGGACACTAGGGGCACATAGCTGCCCTGTCCCCTCTCAGACACGTGGAGTATTCTTCTGCGGATGGGCCTCACACAAGAGCTCTCTTTGATGTGGAGAGGTTTCCACCTCCACACATGAAAGGCTTCCCCAGCAGCTGGCGTCTCAGGGCTGATTTGTATCACCTTGCGAGGGAAGTGAACGTTTCACATGGGAAGGGGAGGGGCGTAGAAGTAGCACCAGGCCAGGCAGTGGCTGCTGCTGGGCAAGGGGGAAACAATCACAGGGCAGCACTTCACAAAAACTTTTCTCCCATCCTCCCTGCCTGTGTTAACCCCTTCACTCCTAGCGAGGAGCATAGACTCTGAAAGGCAGCATTCAAATAAACAAGCTTTTCTTTTCCCAAGAGAGAGCCTTTCAGGGCCGTTTGCATTGTGTCCCTTTTGAAAAGAGGTGTCCTTAGATAATGGGTACAATTTAGTCAGCAATCCGCGCCGGGATGTTTATTTGCTGGCTGTGCCTCCGAGGCATTGACTTTGCATTCGGAAGACACGGGAGTGATTTGGAGGAAACAAGTGTGTGTGTGCGGATTATTAGTGAGAGGAGTCAGATAACGCTGAGCTGTGTGTGTGGAGGAGAGTACAGGCTGCAGCACAGGCTCGCTGAGGGAGTCGCAGTGAGAGCAGGCTTGCTAACAACATGCTGCAGTGAGATAGTGGGAGGCTCGGAGCCAGAGCTCAACTTTCTTCCTGTTTCATTTCAGTGACGGACGGTGCAGCAGCAGATCAGCTCCAGGGGATTTGGCTGCTTCTCTATCTGCTGTTTTTTTTTCTCCCTTCCTGAAGGTTTGGGGAAGAAAGGGGTGGGAGGGACGCAGCAATAGCAAGGCTGTGTCAGTTTTGCATCGAGAGACCCGCCTAATTATTTGTTTGGATTGCATAGAGCTTCCCCCTTGCCTGTGAAGCTGCAGCAGGCTGACTGGGTGAGCTCGGCCTGTGGGTGCTGATTAGTGAGGCCGGCCTGTGGGTGCTGAATGATTAGTGAGCCTCTGGCCTGCTCAGGGTGTAAAGTGCACCAGCAGCAGACATGAGCTTCCTGCGTGTCAGAGCAGGGCTGAGCTTCCTGGCTGCCAGGCAGCAGTGCATAAGACCGTGGCTACTGATCAGTCGTCCTGGTGCTCGGCCCATTGTGGACATGTCTTACTCCCACCACTTTGTGGATTTTCATGGCTCTTCTATCCCCACTTCTATGAAAAAGCTGGTGGTGACTCAGCTGAGCCCTGACTTCAGCAAGGCTGTTACATTAATGCCCAGTGTGCCAGTGCCAGTTCCAGGGGATGGAGATCTCCTCATCAGGAACCGGTAAGCAACTTCCTATGTATGTCTTTCACCTAATTGGCAATGTCACCCTGCTATTCTGTACACTGCTATGGCTCTTTACACACAACTACATGATTGAGCTGACACGCCCCCATCTACAAGTATAGTATGTTCACTCTGAGTGCTCACAAATAATCCATGCACCTTAACATGAATGTGCTGTAGCTGGCTGTGTATATTGCCATTTTATATACATAGGCAGCAGTGAAAGCAACATTGTTCTATGATTTTGATTAGTTCTGTTGCTGACTTTTTCAGGTGAAACCAACCTGCTATACTACAACTCCCAGCATGCATGGAACTGCATCTGGCTTAATAGTCTCTCCTGTTTTATATTTCTCATTCATTTCATCTCCTGCAGCTTTGGTTTTCAGCAAGCTGAATGGGGAGCTTACTCAGCAGCTCAGCCATACTCACAGATTAAACAAACTCCAGTTCACTCCAGCACATTGCTTTGTTTTTATCCTTTGCAGGCCAGCTTCATTTTTTTTTTCTTTCCCGTGATCCCAAAATAAGTTGTACCAGCCACCATCTGGCGACTGTTAATTTTATTTTACCATCATTCTTTTCAGCACTCTGCCAGACTCCATAGAAACATGCCCTGACACTTGTGTAGAGCTATCTGCTACCAAATGACAAGACCCTTTCCTTACCTGGCTTTTCATGATTAGTAAGGGAGGGGTGTGTTGCAGGTTGGCAGCACATGAGATGCAAAGCAGCAGGGCTGATCACCCACAGAAGGGTGTAAAGTCCCTCCCTAGATCTGTAGAGTGAGACAGGCTCATCCATTAAGGAGTGAGTGATTCCTCTCAGGGTGTTTGTTCAGCACGTCACTAACCTTTAGGAAGCACTGAATCAACAGGAAGGGAAATCACTCCTTGCAGTACAGCTTCATGTCTCCAAGTCCTATTCTCTATGCTCACCAACTCTATCATCCTGATCAGCAAATCCTTTTCCCCTGGGTACGCAACCTACAGGCAGAAAAGCAGAAGGAACATGGACAGACAATTTACTAGCTCGTAGTGTTTTACTTCTGTCCCTTATTTAATGTTACTCGTAATTATTCAGTGTCCTTGTAGCTAGAAGCACTTTATAGGCTCGGTTTGACTGTGTGTACTGATTTAATAAAAATAAGTTAATTGCAACTCTGATCTGAACCACACAAAGCTGTGCCAATGATATGTATACAATTTACAGACCAAAGGAGATCTGCTCACATAACTATTAGATGTATTCACTAATTACTGCTAAAGGCATCAACTCAGCCTATTTGCAAAAAGGAAAGAAAGCCATGGCATACATTTGCAGTGTGTGTGTGTAGGCTCTAATGCTATACTGATCTGATAAGATTGCACAGAGGTAGTGCAAACTGATTGTAAAATGTGTGGCCAACAAATCTAAATGGCAAATTCATATTAAAATATATTTAAACATTTATACTTTAATTCAGTTTGTTTGCTTAAGAAATGGAATATATTGTAATGATACTTATTCCAGTATAGCCTTAATCTTACAGTGTAATAAAGCCCTGAATATACTGCGCCAAGGCTTCCCATAAGAAGAAAACATTGGCAGCATGTATTATTGCTACGTAACATAAACTGGTCACCTAATGGCCTAAGACTTCACTTCTCTCTTCATAAAGACTTCACTTCTGTCTTCATACCTTATGGCCTAAGAGTTCACTTCTGTCTCCATGAAGGCAAAGTTGATGCATTTGTTCTCTACATTTTTTGACTTGGTGTTTTCTGTATGAATTCAGCATTCATGTGTCTATTTCTTTCAATGACTTTTTTTTTATTTTTCAGCCATTTCTATAAGTGAGTGCGGCTAGGCTCACCAGGCTCCCATATAAAAATAGAACAGTGGGTGTGGTCACTTTCCCTGCCACCTTTGCCAAATGATTTGGAAGCACCCACGAGCCTCGCCACATTTTGCTATTTTGGCAGTCAACGGAAGCCATCCAGCTTCAATGAGCATATTTATATATTACATCTGGACCTAATCTAACCTCAAGACTTCTTCCTTAGATGAAAAAATGGCAACACCTAGCCGACCTTGCCATCTAAACATTTTTAGTATGCTTTTCCTAGGGATGCCCATTGTAGGCATTATCAAGCCCTGTGTATGTGCTCACATTTTTATTCTACTATCATAATCTTTTTAATAAATCTATTCTGAAGATTACACACACCAACATTTCCATAGGGTCTCTCTAAGGCCACATTTGATTTACTGATTTCCTAGGAAATGGTGTAAATATTTACTGTTTCCCACAAATGTGTTGCACTAAAGAGAATGTAGTAATTTGGACCCTAGTAGTGTTTTAGGAATATGTGAAGTGTTTTTTTTTATTCACTAGAAATATTAAGGGCATATTTTCAATCCAGGTCTAGTCACACATCCTGTATTCCCCTTCTCCCCCCCCCCCCCCCTTTTTTTTAATATAGGTGTAAAAAAAAAAAAAAAAAAAAAAAATCGCCACATTTGTTTACTGCATGTTCCTGGCTTCTTTGGTATTTTCTTAACCTACAGATTATAAAACGCGTTTTATTATTTAAATGAATGGGCATGGGAGATATATACTTTTTCAGCATTACTTTATAAAGAGAATCAAATATATTTTACTATAATGCATACAAATTATGCAATGTCTGAGTATATTTGTCCTAAAATATTTTTAGAAAATGGACATGAGCATCAGAAAAAAAACTGAAAGAGTTGCTTGTGTATATATAGTTTATCAACTGTTTCTGAGATTTGCATATGTTTCTTGAAATGTGTTAACAATTTTAATTAATTATGCACATATTATGAACTGATTAGTGGTGTCAGCCAATTAATTTTTTTCATCATTACTTCATTTATTTTTTTTTTCCCCTCAGAATTTGTGATAGTGTTTACAGTGCTTCTATAAGTACTTGGAAAAGGTTTCTGATAGCAAACTTATCAGACGCATTTTAGAAATTAAAAAAATTAAGCTGTAATGATGTTATGATAGTTTCTGTTATTTTATATCCATGCAGTCATTGTCAGAATTTGACCGGTACTGCACAGAATGTATAGGAGTAAGAAATCACCTTGTCAGTAAGGAATACGAGTGTAAAAAGAAGAAGCTGGTTTGTTTTCTTTTTTTCTTTTTCTTTTTTTCCTCCTCATCTAGTATTTCAGTAGAGCAAGAAATGAAAAATAGTAGTGTGATTATAGAACAATAAGAATTTTTATTTTTGTTTATATCCAGAAAAAAAAGCAAATGGCAAAACGTATGTATTAGGATAATTTACAAATACAGGTTTATTTTGCACTGAGGCTCAGTATGCCTGATCTAATGAAGCCACTTTAACTGCTACAGAAGGTTGAGATTAAGAAAGGAACAAAGGGTTAATCCTACCTCAAAACACCTGAGGGCAACCATAAGCAGATGACCTGTTATATCTGTCAACTGGTGGCTACCTGGAGTTATTCCTGTCTACTTCCAATGAGCATCATTTTGCCTGTTTTCACACTATGCCTTTGACCCATGAAGGAGAGGATTTTTTTGCACTATGATGCAGACAGGTCTTGATTGTATTTTGCCTCAGTACTTTTATTCGTCTGTTATATTTACAAGCGTTCTCTTTTTTTCTTTTTTTTCCCCCCATCTTTACATATATTGCTTTTGATTTGGATCTAGTTTGTTTAAACCTAAGGAAAAAAGTTTCCCTGACAGCTTATATATTCTCAGTTGCTAGAAGTCGCCTTGCAGGTCTCACAGACAGTGCCAGAGCTGGCAAAAGAGACGTAAATAACTTTTTTTTTTCTTTTAATGAACCTAATGTGATCATTTACTTTCGTAAGCTGACGAGCAACATTGCTGTTTGAATTTATTGTTTACTCTACGCTCTTATTGATTTTTTTTTCTCTTTTAACAGTGTAAAATAGAAAGTAAGTGGTTATTCTTTAAATGACCACATAGTGACCTGTTAGTAGTAAAGAAGGGATACAATAGCTAGAAATACCAGGCTTTGATTTATTGTTATTTCCCAGCAATTAACCCCCTTTACAGTTGGAGGTGCCTGTAGCTTGTTTGCGGACACTTCAAACACTACAGGGGTTAATTTGCTGTGCCCCTACCTCACCCCCCCCCCCCCCCCCCCCCCCCTTTACCAGCTTCCTCCCTATCCCCTTTCAAAGAGGCAGTGTGGAGATGGGAGTTTTCCCTCTGGTCATTCAGTCCTGGGAGTGTCTGCAGCATGTAAAAGTGTCAGGTCCGGAAATAGGCAAGATTCTGCCTCACCCATTCATGGGTTAATAAAGTTGCATGGCTCCTGCCTAGTATTTCAGGAGCATAACTCTACTAGAAGCATATAAATTAGTGTTTTCCAGTTATACTATCTGCTCAGATAATTCTGATAGTGTTGTGAAACTTTGCACTTTTTATGAGGTAAATGCAATAATGTAGTATGCATATGCTGATGAGCTAGTTTTACATTGTAATTAACAACGCCCAATGACACTCCATAGGGATTTAAGCTTGTATAGTATAAGTTTCTAATAATATTCATTAACTGCGGGTATGTATCTGTGTTCTATCAAATCATGCAATTTAATCACCTCCCATTTGTCACTCATTTTCTCATCTGATTATTAGTAATTATGGGGGTTATTTACAAAACGGTGTAGGTTTCACCCAAGATCAGCAAACCTTTTCTCAATTCACCTATTCAGTTAGGTTAGCAGGAGTTTAAAGGCTGAAAAAAAACAACTTCCTACTATTTTAAAGTTATTTTAACAACCTTTAATCCTACTACAGAAATGAGAAAATTTCCATTCTCTTCCTATTAATCTGATAGCTGCAGTGAAGTATGCACAGGGTTATGCCAAAAGTATTGCTGTGTATTGTGAATCATTTTCCTTTGTGGGCAAAATGTGTGGATATGGGAGAATAAGGCAAAATACATGGACACGATGGAAGACTCTGTTTGTTTTTATAGTCAGGGCTCATTTCCACTATCGCGAATTTGCATGCGTTTTCGCATGCAAATTCGCATAGCAATACAAGTGAATGGGACTGTTTCCACTTGTCAGGATTCTTTTGCGTTTTTCTGTGCAGAAAAAATTCGCATGGCAGAGCCATCAGAATTCGCATATTGCATACCGCTATGCGAATCGCATACAATGTATTTCATAGGAAATTCGCATGAGGTTTGGGCAATTTTCATGCGAATTCGCATAGAAACAATGGAAAAGCACACCAGCACTGCCATGGTTAAATTCGCATACATCGTCATCCATGCGAATTCGTATGGACCCCGCATGCGAATTTCGCATCCGCATGCGAATTTTTGCCGCGGCGATTCACACCGCACAAGTGGAAATGCAGCCTCACTGTTTTGTCCATGCACTACATTGGAGTGATGGGGTAAGTACATTCAGCACACTGCATTTTTGAACATTAAATTGCATTATAGGAGCCATTAAAGTTAGCCACACAAGATTTCACAAGACTGCAGCGGTATGCTGTCTGAAAAGATGTACCCTGTTCGTATGCATTTTCAACAATTTCAAGGGTTTCATGCACTTAAAGGGAACCTAAACTGAGTAAATTATTTAAAATAAACACATCTCTTAGCTGCAAATGAATATTACATACTTACCTCACGGTCAGTTCCTCTCAGAAGCTCACATTTTGTTCCTACAGCGATCACTTCCAGTTCTGACAATATTTTGTCAGAACTGAAATATACCAGTTGCTGTCAGTTACCACTAAATGTGCAAGGTAATGTCCATGTTTCCCTATGGCTCAAGTGGGCGATAATTACAGTTTACCAGTGTGCTGACCAGGAAGCTGTTATGGGGTTATGACCATTTTCAAAATGGAGGACAGAGAATTCCATTGATCACAGTGGACAAACAGGATGCAGGAGAGGAGACAGAGATTGATCAGTAGACTACACAGGAGGTAAGTATGACCTGTTTAAGTTTTTTATTTTGACTTTTCAGTTTAGGGTCTTTTTATGGAGACATGACATGACCATGTACTTTGTAAAGCATTGCGGAATATGTCAGAGCTATATAAATGGTAACAATAAAAAGTGAAGTTCTTTGTTCTTTGTTCGATGACCAATCTAGTGTCTGTCTAAAGAAAAAAAGGGGGGGGGGGGGGACTCTTGTGCTTGTGATTGATAGTCTCTAGTAGATCACAAAAGTTTGCTCATTTTGTTTTTAATTATACATATACGGTATGCGTCTGTAATTTTTACTAAAAATCATTTTTGCCATCTTAAAACAGAAAGTTTAGCTTTAGCTAATAGTTCACTATCCTTCTCTGCATATTCATGTCGGTGTATTTAAGGCCTCATTTAAACAGGCCGGTCGCTTACTTGCACTCTGCAGGGGAGAGGCAGCCCCTCTATGGGGTCACATCCAGCAGTGCTCAGACGCAGTTTTGTGCCATAATGTTTCTTAATTGCTTCCAAAAAGCACGGCTCGACAAGCATGACTAGTCAAACACACACACACACACACACACACACACACACACACACACACACACACCCTACGACTTGGAGGGGGAAGTAGTATGTAGCGCCGCCCTGAATTTCAGCAGTAGCTGATTGAGCAGGCTCACCCTGCGTCCAACTGACCGGGTGGCCAGGTAAAATGCAATGGTGTGCAAGTGGTTTTAAACTGGGCATGCGTGACTTCTAAACTGCCCATGCCCAGTAGAAATAAGTGATTGTGCTCTCCCCGTCCTCTTGAATTGTCTCCCGCCATACCACCTACTCTTTCCCAAATGGCTAACTAGGCTCTTAAAGGGGAACTTCAGCCTAAACAAACATACTGTCATTAAGTTACATTAGTTATGTTAATTAGAATAGATAGGTAATATAATTTTTTTACCCACCCCGTTTTAAAAGAACAGGCAAATGTTTGTGATTCATGGGGGCTGCCATCTTTGTCATGGGGGGCAGCCATCTTTTTGGTTGAAAGGAGGTGACAAGGAGCAGGAGACACAGTTCCAACTGCCCTGTGTCCTGATAACCCCTCCCAGCTGCACACGCTAGGCTTCAAATGTCAAATTCAAAATGTAAAAAAAAAAAAAAAGTGCACCAAAACAGCAGAATGAGAGCAACAACATCAGAAATCCCATCATGCTTTGCACAGCATCAGGGGAAAAAAGCCCGGGCAGTTTTCTTCTGTGCAGCTAAAAATGAGGCTTGGATAAGAGAAACAAAGTTCTGATGCTGTGAAACTGTTAAAGAAACACCAAGCCTTTTCAGTTCTGCTGAGTCGATTTTTAGTCCGGAGGTTCACTTTAATATAAACCTATGACCCCCCCCCCCCCCCCCCCCCCCCCCAAACAAAAAACTCCAAAAAAAACCTCAGTAGCGAAAAGCCTTTAGACGATCCAAAGGCTTCTCCGAAATCCACCCACTTCTGCTCACTGTAACTCTCCAGCCAAGGACTGCACTTGTGCATGTACAGGGTGGACATGCTTGTACACCGATGAGGGGGCCATAGGAAAATATTAGACGAGGCTTGTCAAATTCTTCAGAATGTGAGAACCACTTTTCTCATATCTAGCTACTTGCAGTATCCATGTACAAATGAGGCTGAAAAAAGTAACCCTCTTGAATTTTTTGCCCACCTCTTCCCCCATCAAGCTTTGCCTGGCCCAACTGTTTCCCCACAGCATTTAAGGAAATAGAAGATTGATTAGGAGAAGACTGTGAACAGAACCCAATGTTACTTCCAGCACTTGGGTCTGGCTGTCCTTACAGGCATACAGAAGCTGCCACATCACAAGGTCCAGCTGCAGCCATTCATACTCCAGCAGACCAATAAGCTACTGCTAGTGAACCGATCCAGTGTCTAAGGACATCTAACCCATCACCTGGTTACGTTTGGGATAGATCTGACATATTGCCCACATACTCTGGGATTCTCCCCAATAGACGCCAATGATCCATCCCTAGGGTCTGTGGGCCACAGGCTGTGAAATTTAAACAATTGCCATGTCTCCTCTAACAACCAATGTAAGTCTGGATTCCCTCTTTAAAAAAGCCATGCCTGACTGGATATCATCCTTTTATTGTGTCCAATAATTTTTCTTATACTTGATATTTACAGGCATGGCCAAGAGTGATAGGAGGAGAGATACCTCACTATTGGAAGGGTTGGTTTTTCATTTTGTTTTTTGAATCAAAGTCTGGAGGGCTCGTTGAAGGAATGTAGTGTGTTATATCAATATGTCCACAACACAAGCAGATTATAACCTCCAATAAAATTATTTGTGTGTAGCTAATCTGGAAGGGGTTTTTGTGTAACAGTGCAGTTCTTTGTGATCTTTTATTACCCAAACAAAGCACCCCCCCCCCCTCTCCCTTCCCCAAAATCCAGGTGCAAAAGAATGCAGTACGCTGAATGGTTTAGCTCAGTGGTTCCCAACCTTTTCCGGCCCGGGGAACACTGTCTGACCAAATTTTTCTCCGGGGAATGGCGCGGTGGGGGGGGGGGGGGTTGCGTCCCCCGGTTGTTTGCGCGACCTAGTCGACAGTGCCGTGCGCAGCAGGCTATGGGGGGGGGGGGGGGGCCTGGGGTGCGGCTGCATAGCTAGCATAGTTTCCCCAGTGTAGGGAGTTTAGTTGCCTCAGTGTAGCTAGTATAGTGCCCTAGTATAGTGCCCCAGTATAGCCAGAATAGTGCCCCAGTATAGCCAGAATAGTGCCCCAGTATAGCCAGAATAGTGCCCCAGTATAGCTAGTATAGTGCCCCAGTATAGCCAGTATAGTGCCCCAGTATAGCCCCCCAGTATAGCTAGTATAGTGCCCCAGTATAGCCCCCCAGTATAGCTAGAATAGTGCCCCAGTATAGCTAGTATAGTGCCCCAGTATAGCCAGTATAGTGCCACAGTATAGCCAGAATAGTGCCCCAGTATAGCCAGAATAGTGCCCCAGAATAGTGCCCCAGTATAGCCAGTATAGTGCCCCAGTATAGCTAGTATAGCCAGAATAGTGCCCCAGTATAGCCAGTATAGTGCCCCAGTATAGCCAGAATAGTGCCCCAGTATAGCCCCCAGTATAGCTAGTATAGCCAGAATAGTGCCCCAGAATAGTGCCCCAGTATAGCCAGAATAGTGCTCCAGTATAGCCAGAATAGTGCCCCAGTATAGCCAGAATAGTGCCCCAGTATAGCTAGTATAGTGCCCCAGTATAGCTAGTATAGTGCCCCAGTATAGCTAGTATAGTGCCCCAGTATAGCTAGTATAGTGCCCCAGTATAGCTAGTATAGTGCCCCAGTATAGCTAGTATAGTGCCCCAGTATAGCCAGTATAGTGCCCCAGTATAGCCAGTATAGTGCCCCAGTATAGCCAGAATAGTGCCCCAGTATAGCCAGTATAGTGCCCCAGTATAGCCAGAATAGTGCCCCAGTATAGCTAGTATAGTGCCCCAGTATAGCCAGTATAGCCCCCCAGTATAGCCCCCCAGTATAGCTAGTATAGTGCCCCAGTATAGCCAGAATAGTGCCCCAGTATAGTGCCCCAGTATAGTCAGTATAGTGCCCCAGTATAGTCAGTATAGTGCCCCAGTATAGTCAGTATAGTGCCCCAGGATAGCCAGTATAGTGCCCCCCGCCCGTCCCCGCTGCTGTGGGGGGGGGTTGCGTCCCCCGGTTGTTTGCGCGACCTAGTCGACAGTGCCGTGCGCAGCAGGCTATGGGGGGGGGGCTGGGGTGCGGCTGCATAGCTAGCATAGTTTCCCCAGTGTAGGGAGTTTAGTTGCCTCAGTGTAGCTAGTATAGTGCCCTAGTATAGTGCCCCAGTATAGTGCCCCAGTATAGCCAGAATAGTGCCCCAGTATAGCCAGAATAGTGCCCCAGTATAGCTAGTATAGTGCCCCAGTATAGCCAGTATAGTACCCCAGTATAGCTAGTATAGTGCCCCAGTATAGCTAGAATAGTGCCCCAGTATAGCTAGTATAGTGTCCCAGTATAGCCAGTATAGTGCCACAGTATAGCCAGAATAGTGCCCCAGTATAGCCAGAATAGTGCCCCAGAATAGTGCCCCAGTATAGCCAGTATAGTGCCCCAGTATAGCCCCCAGTATAGCCAGAATAGTGCCCCAGTATAGCCAGAATAGTGCCCCAGAATAGTGCCCCAGTATAGCCAGAATAGTGCCTCAGTATAGCCAGAATAGTGCCCCAGAATAGTGCCCCAGTATAGCCAGAATAGTGCCCCAGTATAGCTAGTATAGTGCCCCAGTATAGCTAGTATAGTGCCCCAGTATAGCTAGTATAGTGCCCCAGTATAGCCAGTATAGTGCCCCAGTATAGCCAGAATAGTGCCCCAGTATAGCCAGTATAGTGCCCCAGTATAGCTAGTATAGTGCCCCAGAATAGTGCCCCAGTATAGCTAGTATAGTGCCCCAGTATAGCCAGTATAGTGCCCCAGTATAGCCCCCCAGTATAGCTAGTATAGTGCCCCAGTATAGCCAGAATAGTGCCCCAGTATAGCGCCCCAGGATAGCCAGTATAGTGCCCCAGTATAGCTAGTATAGTGCCCCAGAATAGTGCCCCAGTATAGCCAGTATAGTGCCCCAGTATAGCTAGTATAGTGCCCCAGTATAGCTAGTATAGTGCCCCAGTATAGCTAGTATAGTGCCCCAGTATAGCTAGTATAGTGCCCCAGTATAGCTAGTATAGTGCCCCAGTATAGCCAGAATAGTGCCCCAGTATAGCCAGAATAGTGCCCCAGTATAGTGCCCCAGTATAGCCAGTATAGTGCCCCAGTATAGCCAGTATAGTGCCCCAGTATAGTCAGTATAGTGCCCCAGGATAGCCAGTATAGTGCCCCCCGCCCGCCCCCACCGCTGTTATTACCTTAACAGCTGCCGCTCCTCCCCTCTCCGGCGCGTGTATATTCAAGCAGCGTATCTTCGGCTGCTCTGTGTGAATGCGGAAGGAAGCAGGGCAGCGGCTTCCTGTAACGGCGATATGTATCGCCGTTACTATGGAAACCAAGCCCTGCCTCCTGCGCATCACACAGAGCAGCCGGAGATACGCTGCTACAATAAACACATGCGCTGGAGAGGGGAGAGCGGCCGCTGCTAAGGTAATAGCAGCGACGGCCGCGGGGACGTTCGGGAGGGGGGATAAGAGGACGGCACACCAGGCAACGTTCCGCGGCACACTGGTTGAAAAACGCTGGTTTAGCTCACACTCCTTAGTCCTCTTGGCAGTGTATTGCATCTCGCTGACCGAAATTTCAGTTGCGACATTCCGTTGTGGCTGAATATGACTGCCAACACATTTGTATTGCTTTCCTCCAGACTACATCTCTGCCCTGCCAGGTGAAGCGTGGGCAGAACACCAATGCACTTGATGCACCACTGTGAGCAAGGCCTCAAGGGAAGAATCTTTTAACTGTCAACTTGTTTTGCCAGTGCCTCACTAAACCATAAGCTAGCAATGCACAGGGAGGCCTAAAATTAGCCAAGCTAGTCGGGATAGAATGGTTGCACATTTATGCAACATATAATGCGGCACCACAAGTCCTCTGGTCCATTGCAGAGAAGCTCATTAAATTACATTTTCCTGCTTCTTAAGGTGGCCATACACTGGCCCGATTTGCGGCAGTTTCGACAGCAGATTCGATCACTGGGATCGAATCTGCTGCCAATCGTTCGCGCAACACGCACCCGCCGATCCGATTTCCTCCCGAAATCGGATCGGTCCGTCGATCGCGCCGTGCGGGAAATTACCCTCGATCGCCCGCGGGTAGGGAGCGCGTCGCTAGCGGCGGCCGATCCGATCAGGTATACATTACCTGAGGCTGGCTCCCGGGCATCCCGTCCGTCACTGCTCCTGTCATGGCGCCTCCGGCATCCTCGCATAACTTCCGCTGTCATGCCAGTGACAGCGGAAGTACAACTAGAGGGCGCTCTATTTGAACTTCCGCTGTCACTGGTGTGATAGCTTAAGTTCTATGCGGATGCCGGAGCCGGAGGTGCCACATGACGGGGACATCACGCCCGGGAGCCAGCCTCAGGTAATGTATACCGGCGGGGGGAGCGGCGGTAGCACCACCACAACAGATTGTGATCGGTTTCAGGCTGAAATCGATTCACAATCTGTTTGCAGGAAAGGCAGCCATACGATCCCTCTCTGATCAGATTCGATCAGATAGGGATCTGTCAGCTGGTCGATCTGATGGCACATCGACCAGTGTATGGCTGCCTTTAGTCTTAGAAACTTTCTATAGTGTATGCTCTGGGCCTGAAGAAGCAACAAGGTCTGTGTATTCAATACAACCTGAGCAAGGTAAACAGAGTTCAGATATGATTTGCAGCCAGAAACGGCAATAAAATAGGCTCTGCTTTTGTATGTGTATTACCAAATCCTTTACTTTGTTGGTATTTAGCCATTATTTGCCTTAGCACAAAGCAGATGTTTGCTTCACAAGGGATACGCACGCACGCACGCATGCTCGCTCTCTATCTATATACCGTGTATATACACAACATTTTAGCCTATCACATTGTTAGTGTACGTGTTTATAGATGGCAGTAAAGAGGATGATCTGCAGGCTCAGGATTTACAAAGAATACATTATGACTATATACTGTATATACTGTATTATTGTTATTGAATAATTAGCCAAGGGGTATCACTCTTAATTTGTATCCTCATACTTATTTACCCTAATAGAACCTTTATTGGGGCACTTAAAACAAATCTACCATATTTTACTTTGGGTAAGCCAACCCTCACCCCCACTCTTGCCACCAAAAGCCTGCAAAACAGTTGATAAGCCGACCCTTCAAATGTCTTACTGAGACCCCTTCACAATTCTGAAAAATTGTGTACTTTGAATTGAACAATGCACATTTTCATACATACTTGAACACTGATGCCAGTGTGGAGTTGATGTTAACGTGGGGGGGTGTTGGTTTTAAACTTAATCCTGTATGTTCATTCTTTAAATGTTGAGGTAGTGGCTGATTTTTGTCAATACTTTTCTTCCCCCTCCTCCCCCCCCCCCCCCCCCCATGTCATCATCCCTCCATGGCCAGGTGACACACAGAACAACAGACGGTCCTAGGAGGTATGAAGAAGGGTGGGGAAAAACAGGCTGAGGATGGCAGCCGGCAGCCTGGTATGTAGCCTTGGGCCTTGTGTCCATGTTGTTGAAAACAGATTTAAAATTGAATTTATTCAGCTTGCATTTGACGAGGCAGCATGGTGGCTAAGTGGTTAGCTCTCACGTCCTGTAAATCTAGTGTCATAAGTTTCAATACTAGCCAATACACTATCTGCATTGTTTTTGCATGCATAAGTGTCCTTCTGTGCTTTACAATTTTTTTCCAATATTCTAGGAGGTTAAGGGCCAAACAGACATGTCCTTGGAGATGGATCTCAAAAAAAAAAAAAAAAAAACGCAAACAACCGAGAACCAATCCTTCTGTAGTATTTTTGTAACAGAGATTAAACAACCATAAAGGAATAAAAATAAGTACGTTTATAAACTTCTACCAACCACAAGGCAGGTGGAAATATATCTGCCCCACCTCAAGTCTGCATGATATCCCTATGACTGTTGCAATTCAAATAAAATGAGGTAAAAATGTCAACCATTGATTGATTATAAGCGGCACCAACAATAACAAAAATGCCAGAAACAATTAAAAAAAGGAGGAAAGAAACGGATTTGCCTCTAATCACACAAATCACAATGGGAAAAAAATAATTAGCTCAGCTGAGAATGCATTTCACAGGTATGCAATCCCTGAACAGGAAAAAAAATAGACGCCCATCATAAAAACCGCAAGTTATGGCATCGAAGGGAAATTTGGGTGTATGAAGGCGCCCAATATTCAAATTGCGGCATTCTTTGCCACAAATCGTGGCTTTGCTGCGGGGGTAGGATAAGGTTAGGAGAGGGGGTTAAGCGTTAGGCATAGGTAGAGGGAGGTCTTAGGGTTAGGCATCGCTATAAGGAGGTCTTAGGGTTAGGCATCAGTAGAGGGAGGGTTCTGTGTGGGAGTAAGGTTGAGGCCAGTTTCACACTGATCGCATCGCTCCACAGTGTCAAAAACAGCCTTTGAAGATTACTGTGGCAATGCGCAGTAACCTTCTGGCTGCACGCCAAGCAAGAAGTGAGGCTCTCTAGTGCAGGGCTTTTCAACCCTGTCTTCAAGTACCACCAACAGTGCATGTTTTGCAGAAAACCACAAACATTCACAGGTGAGGTAATTAGTGTCTCATAACTGCCTCTGTAGATTTCCACAAAACATGCACTGTTGGTAGGTGGTACTTGAGGACAGGGTTTAAATGCCCTGCTCTAGTGCTCACTTCCTGGCACTGCTGTAGTTCTGCTGTCTCCCATAGGTTTTCATTGCTTTAGCATTACCCTACTTCTAGACCTTAGACCCATTACAATAACAGGCGCTAGGACTCGGCCCATCACAACCCATCTTCCCCAGCCCCTTTTGCTGCTTCTGCTTCACAAGCGCACACAAGCCGCGACGCGTACCTCCGTGTACACACACCCGCCCCCCCCTTCCCTCATCCTCAGTGTGCCGCGCATGCGCGCTGGCAAAAAAGCACAGATACAGTGACAGAGGACACAGGGGTTTTATTGTATAGGATTATGGAGTTCACCTAATAAATATGTACGTGGCACTAGATGCTTGCGGGCTGGTCCACACTCGGGTGCTTCATAGTGATTTGCAGATCGCTAGTGATCAGCAAAATCGCAGTTGCAATGTATCCCTATGGGATCATTCTCACTGCGTTTGCGATTTGCAGAAATTGCAAACATGCTAAATTGCAACATTTTGTGGGCGATCGGGATAGGAGTCTAGTTCTCTTGAACGGGAATCACAAATCATGGCAAAATCACAAAATTTGGGCTTCAAGGGTTAACCAGCCCTAAGACAAAATGTTACCTACGATAGAGGTTATTTGGCAAGCAGTCTTTTATGTATGTGTACATGCAACATAAGGTTGCTGAGTGTTTCGAATGAATAGCATGTGTATCAAACTGAAGACTGTTTATGCGCAGGCACTGTCATCTTAATGGATTTGTACAGACTAACCAGCAAGCTCATGGTGACCCAGAACTCATTGGAGTGTGTAAGGGACTACAATGGTCCTAAAAGCCCCCTTACTAAGATGTTAAGAAAAACAAAAAATTGCTTTCCTAAAACAGAAAGAATTTGCGATAATTCAGGTTGGAGTGAGCTCGAGATGTCTCCCAGAGCACCACTGCTGAATATATGCAAATTAACCATTGTACCCTTAGAAGCTAAACACACCTCCAGAACCGCTGGAATGCAATGATGTGTCAGCTTGTTAAATTGTACAGAGCCATAATAATCCAACATGCATACAGACTGTTTCGGATTGTTTGATCCTCATCAGTGCATGGCATGGATTAATTTGGCTCTATGGAGTAGGGCTTGTAAACCGAGAGGTACAGACTAACCAGCAAGCTCATGGTGACCCAGAACTCATTGGAGTGGGTAATGGTTAATTTGCATATATTCAGCAGTGGTGCTCTGGGAGACATCTCGAGCTCACTCCAACCTGAATTATCGCAAATTCTTTCTGTTTTAGGAAAGCAATTTTTTGTTTTTCTTAACATCTTAGTAAGGGGGCTTTTAGGACCATTGTAGTCCCTTACACACTCCAATGAGTTCTGGGTCACCATGAGCTTGCTGGTTAGTCTGTACCTCTCGGTTTACAAGCCCTACTCCATAGAGCCAAATTAATCCATGCCATGCACTGATGAGGATCAAACAATCCGAAACAGTCTGTATGCATGTTGGATTATTATGGCTCTGTACAATTTAACAAGCTGACACATCATTGCATTCCAGCGGTTCTGGAGGTGTGTTTAGCTTCTAAGGGTACAATGGTTAATTTGCATATATTCAGCAGTGGTGCTCTGGGAGACATCTCGAGCTCACTCCAACCTGAATTATCGCAAATTCTTTCTGTTTTAGGAAAGCAATTTTTTGTTTTTCTTTATGGATTTGGTAAGATAGTTATATTTGCATTTCTGGGTTCAGAATCATTTTGGCCCATCTCGCCTTACAGTCTAGTGTGTATACGGTGTAGTGATTCACTAAATGACAAGCAATGGTCAAGTACCATCTTATATTCCCACACCATGAGAGGTCACTCACCCATTTGCAGCATGTCATCCCTCCTTTCTTTCTCCATAGAACAGCACATGCTGTTTAGCTGTGGCAAAGCAAATCTATCTGTACTACCAAAACTTACTCTTAAAGCGGACCCAAACCAAACTTTTTTTTTTTAATTCAAAATATTTAGTTGCACCACTCTGACACATACAAAGATAAACACTCCTTCAAGCCTATGAGCATTTCAGTGCATGCTTTTCACCCTTCTCTTTTCATAACTAGGGTTATACAGGTGGTAGCCATTAGCAATTCCTCCATTGCTGGACACCTCCTACTCCACCAGTCTGCCGGATTCTGTCCCGGCAATATGAAAGGAAGGGAGGGGTTACTCCAATAAATGTAAAATATTTTATATTTGTCATCATGCTGCTGAAAAAAGGCTGCTATCTATATATATATAAAATCGGATGTATGTGTGTGTGTGTGTGTGTGTGTGTGTGTGTGTGTGTGTGTGTGTGTGTGTGTGTGTGTGTGTGTGTGTGTGTGTGTGTGTGTGTGTGTGTGTATGTGTGTGTGTATGTGCCGCGATCACTCGAAAACCCCTTGACCGATTTGAACGAAACTTGGTATACAGGTTCCTTACTACCTGGGATGATAGGTTCTGGGGGTCTCGTGGCCCCCCTGCCCACCTGGGCGGAGCTACAAACAGCAAATCAGATTCCACCCATTCAAGTCAATGGAAAAAATGTAAAAGGCTGCCATTCTCACAGTAATCAAGCCAGAGTCCCCACACTTGGCACAGTTGGTCACTTGGTGACCGAGGTTACAAATCCAGGAAAAGCGGGTGGAGCATAAAACAGCCAATCAAAATTCAGCCATTCCTTTTAAATGGGAAAAAATGCAGCCATTCTTACACTGTTAATCGCAGGGTTCTCAAACTTGCCACACTTCGCCACTGGGTGAATAAGATTAAGATTTTGGAAAGTGGGTGGAGCCTACAACAGCCAATCAAAATTCACCTATTGCGTTTAAAGGGGAATATTTAAACTGCTGCCATTCTTACACTGTTTATGGCAGAGGCTTCAGACTTGCTGCAGTCAGTCATTAGGTGACTGGGGTCCAAATTCACTAAAGGGGCGGGGCCACAAACAGCCAATCAGATTTCTTTGCTGGATAAACTGCTTCCATTCACACAATTTTGATGCCAGGAACCTGAAAGCTCACAAAATTGGTCATTGAGTGACTGTGTGACAAGGTTACACAAAGTGGGTGGAGCCAAAAACACATTTTACTGGGAAAATATAAACTGCAGCCATTCTTACACTGTTAATGGCAGGGTTGTCAAACTTTGCACAGTTGGTCATTGAGTGAATGTGATTAAGATTTTGGGAAGTGGGTAGAGCCTACAACAGCCAATCAAAATTCAACTTTTGATTGTCAAAGGGAATATTTAAACTGCAACCATTCTTATACTGTTAATAGCAGATGCCTCAAACCTGGTACAGCTGGGCACTGGGTGACTGGGGTTCAAATTCAGAAAGGGGCGGAGCCACAAACAGCCAATCAGATATACAAAGTATTGATACCAAGGATCCCAAAGCTGATAAACTTGGTAATTGAGTGACTATATGTCAAGGTTACAAAAAGTGGGCGGTGCCAGAAACTTAATTTTTTACATGGCAGGGTTCCCAAACTTGATACAATTGGCCACTGGGTGCCTGGGATTATTATTCAGAAATGTGGGTGGAGCCTACAACAGCCAATCAAAATTCAGCTATTGATTTTCATGGGGAATATTTACATTGCTACCATTCTTACACTGTTAATGGCAGAGGCCTCAAACCTGATACAGTCAGTAATTGGGTGATTGGGGACCAAATTCACTAAAGGCGGTGGAGCCACAAACAGCCAATCAGATTTGTTAGATTGATTTCAGCCATTCTGTTATTGGCAGGGTTCTCAAACTTGACACAGTTGGCCACTGGGTGACTAGGATTAATATTTAGGAAAGTGGGTGGAGTGTACAGCAGCCAATCAAAATTCATCTTTTGATTTTCAAGGGGAATATTTACATTGCTGCCATTCTTGCACTGTTAATGGCACAGATTATTATACAGAAAAGTGGGTGGAGCCTAAAAAAAACAATCAAAATTCACCTGTTGATTTTCAAAGGGAATATTAAAATTGCTGCCATTCTTGCACTGTTAATGGCACAAGCCTCAAACCTGGTACAGTTGATCATTGGGTCACTGGGGCTCAAATTCAGAAAAGGGGATAGAGGAGGCATGGGCAAACTTGGCCCTCCAGCTGTTGAGGAACTACAAGTCCCACAATGCATTGCAGGAGTCTGACAGCCACAGTCATGACTCATAAAGGCAAATGCATTGTGGGATTTGTAGTTCCTTAACAGCTGGAGGGCCAAGTTTGCCCATGCCTGTGATAGAGCCACAAACAGCCAATCAGATGTTTCATTTCACTGGGAAAATACAAATTATTGATGCCAAGGACCCAAAGCTCACAAACATGGTCATTGAGTGACTGTGTGTCCAGTTTACAAAAAGTGGGCGGAGCCAAAAACAAATTTCAATGGGAAAATGTAAACTGCAGCCCTTCTTCACTGTTAATGGCAGGGATCTCAAACTTTGCCAAGATGGTCACTGGGTGACTGAGATTAATATTCAGGGAAGTGGGTGGAGCCTATAATAGCCAAAATAGCCAAAATAGTCAAAATTCACCTGTTGATTTTCAAAAGGAATATTTAAATTGCTGCCATTTTTACACTGGTATTAGCAGATCAGAGCAGTTTCTAGGCTAAATTTCACCCAGGGCGAGGGTGTAAAAATCGCCCCCCACCCCACCCCCATGGAGCCAGGCATAGGTGCCCGCAGTACAGGTTGAACAGGTTAGCTACGTAGGTGCCTCCAGTATAGGGTAGCCTGCATAGTTGCCCCCAGTGTAGGTTAGATAGGTAGGTGCCTGCTTTATAGGTTATCTACGTTGGTGCCTCCAGTATAGGGTAGCCCGTATAGTTGCCACCAGTGTGGGTTAGATAGGTAGGTGCCCCCAGTATAGTTTAGATAGGTAGGTGCCCCCAGTATAGTTTAGATAGGTAGGTGCCCGCAGTATAGGTTAGATAGGTAGGTTCCCGCAGTATAGGTTCGATAGGTAGGTTCCCCCAGTATGGGTTAGATCGGTAGGTTCCCCCAGTATAGGTTCAATAGGTAGGTTCCCCCAGTATAGGTTAGATAGGTAGGTCCCCCCAGTATGGGTTAGATAGGTAGGTTCCTGCAGTTTAGGATAGTTAGGTAGGTTCCCGCAGTATAGCTTGGCTAGGTAGGTTCCCGCAGTATAGGTTAGTTAGGTAGGTTCCCGCAGTATAGGTTAGTTAGGTAAGTTCCCGCAGTATAGGATAGTTAGGTAGGTTCCCACAGTATAGCTTGGCTAGGTAGGTTCTCGCAGTATAGGTTAGTTAGGTAGGTTCCCGCAGTATAGGTTAGTTAGGTAGGTTCCCGCAGTATAGGTTAGTTAGGTAGGTTCCCGCAGTATAGGATAGTTAGGTAGGTTCCTACAGTATAGCTTGGCTAGGTAGGTTCCCGCAGTATAGGTTAGTTAGGTAGGTTCCCGCAGTATAGGTTAGTTAGGTAGGTTCCCGCAGTATAGGTTAGTTAGGTAGGTTCCCGCAGTATAGGTTAGTTAGGTAGGTAGGTTCCTGCAGTGTAGGATAAATAGGTAGGTTCCTGCAGTTTAGGTTAGTTAGGTAGGTTCCCACAGTTTAGGTTAGTTGGTATGGGCGGTATGAGTTGGGCGCAGGAGCGGGGGGAGCGAACATAATAGTAATAACTCACCTGCTTCCGCCGAACCCGCGCTGCTTCAATGTCCTTCCTTTCCCGGCATCTATCTCATTAGTCACAGTGCTTCCTGTGATGACATGCGGTATGTCATCACAGGGGGCGCTGTTACCAGGCGACGGACGCCGGGAGAGGAAAGATATTGAAACTGCGGGGAACGGATGAAGAAGGTGAGTTATAACTATTATGTCCGTTCCCCCGCTCCGGCGCCCCCCCTCCTGCCGCACAATAAAGCACCCCGGGCGATTGCACGTATCACACACCCATAGAAACGGGGCTGTAGCAGATGCCTCAAACCTGCTATAGTTGGTCATTGGGTGACTGGGGTTCAAATGTTGGAGAGGAGTGCAGCCACAGACAGCCAATCTGATTTGTTTAATTTCTATGGGAATATACAAATTATTGATGCCAAAGACCCCGAAGTTCACAAACTTGGTCATTGAGTGTTCGTGCATTATGGTTAGAAAAAGTGGGCGGAGCCAAAACCGGTCAAATACATACACAGGCAGTTCCACGTCATTAGTGGGTGGAGACAAATGCAAATTTCACTGGGAAAATGTAAACTGCAGCCATACTTACACTGTTAATGGTAGGGTTCTCAAACTTTGCACAGTTGGTCACTGGGTGACTGGGTTAAATATTCAGAAAAGTGGGTGGAGCCTACAAAAGTGAATCAAACTTCACCTATTGCTTCTCAAGGGGAATATTTAATTGCTGCCATTCTTGCACTGTTAATGGCACAGGCCTCAAACCTGCTACAGTTGGTCATTGGGTGACTGGGGTTCAAATTCAGAAAAGGGGTGGAGCCACAAACAGCCAATCAGATTTTTTTCATTTCAATGCAAATTATTGTTTCCAAAGACCGCAAAGCTCACAAACTTGGTCATTGAGTAATTGTGTGTTAGGGTTAGAAAAAGTGGGCGGAGCCAACACTAGCCAAATACATACCCGGGCAACGCCGGGCAATCAGCTAGTTTATTATAATTTAGAGAATAGATTTTATTTCTGAAATCTTGTATTTTTAATTTGGGTCCACTTTAACTGGTTGATGAGATTAGAAGGGGCCAATACATCGACCAAGAGACAGATCTTTATCTGATCAGAGAGAGAGATCTGTTGGCTGCCCATACACTGCAGACCGATTCCCAATTGATTTTCGCATACAATGTCTCGGGAATTGGCCTTGTGACGCTGCCTCCGTTGCTCTGTCTCCCCCATGACGTCACACGCATCAGTGCTGCAGCGATGTGGGATGTGAATGAGGTGAGGGCGCAGCTGGACTTGCAGCAGCCGGACAGGTTTTAATGCATCCGGTAGAGGGACACATTAACAATTGGGGGGTCAGTGGCCTGGAATTCTATCGTGTTTATCGCTTGCCCGATATTGTACGCTTTTACTGCCACACACCTGATCAACCACGCCAGCCCAAGATATTCCAGCTTGCTTAATCAAAACATTTAACCAATTTTGGTCCAAAATTGGTTGAATCGCCAATCGGGCATACTTGGTACTGCACCAATTTTCATCTGATTCGATCAGGCTGCAAAAACTCTAGATGTATGGTCACCTTAGGACTGGCTATGGGAGATATTCTGTTGACTAACACACAATGGGACATGAGTCATTAACCTGAGTGAGTGCCTCTCCATTGCTGAAACTGACCTGACAAAGGGTACAACCAGCATTAAACACATTTGCAAAAAGCTGTTCAGTGATTAATGGGTAATGCAATAAGTGAAGGATACCGGCATACCTGGGAAAGATAGCCTGCAACTCTTCTTCAAAGATCTGCTACATATAGGAACCCATATTTATTGCTAGCAGCCAGTTGTGTACGTGAAGATAACAGCATAAACAAACAGTATACAAATATATTCTTTCTGCTGACATAAAGGTAGGTGAATGTAGAACATTTGAGCTTTATAGAATACCGTATATACTCGAGTATAAGCCGACTCGAGTATAGGCCGACCCCCCAACTTTTACCAAAAAATCCTGGAAAAAATGATTGATCTGAGTATAGGCCGAGGGTAGGAAATGCAGCAGCATTAATAATAAAAATAATTCCTCCTCCTCATCTGTCTAATCACAAATTGTAATTTGAACTCTCCTGTGTCACCTGTCAAGGTAAATAAGCTCATTTGAAAGCACAGGATGTTAATATGTCTGCTTCCATGAAAGCAGGAAGTAGACGCACTGCAGATGTATTGCAGGATTTTGTATCAGCTGTAACAAAGAATTGTTTTTCTTTACTATCTTAAGGTGCGTATCTTATAGAGCAGAGAGAAAGTACTGAGTTCTGCGTTAAAAGCTATCACTAATGGCAGCGTGCCCCCCTGCACTCCCCCACCGCAATGTGTAAAAAAAGGGAAAAAAAGCTGAGCAGCACTAATGATCACATAACTCCCCCCTCCCCTCCTGCTCGTGGCTATGTGTACAGTAATCTGTGCCCCCTTCCCGTTTGCCGCAATGAGTACAGTAACCCACATGCCCCTCTCCCCCGCTATGTGTAACTTGAGTGCCCACCTCCCCGAGTGCACCTTCCTTCCGCAGAGTGTAAAAAAAAAAAAAGCTGAGCAGCGCTAATGGTTGATTAACTTCCCCCTCCCGCTCGCCGCAATGTGTACAGTAACCCGCATGTCCTCCTCCCCGCTATGTGTAAAGTGCTGTAATCCATGTGACAGTCTCTCCCTGGCAGACTGGAGTGTGTTGCCAACCTTGGAATTGTCCTCCGTGTCCCCCAAGTGTCACCATATGCAGCGCAGCTTTGAGTAACTCACAGTGATCCGCGCTGTGTTCGGATGCCTCTTCCTGCCTGTCGCAGGCTCGTTGCTATGACGCCGCACGTGGTGCACGTGATTGAGTCATAGCAACGAGCCTGCGACAGGCAGGAAGAGGCATCCGAACACAGCGCGGATCAAAGTTACTCAAAGCTGCGCTGCATATGGTGACACTCGGGGGACACGGAGGACAATTCCAAGGTTGGCAACACACTCCAGTCTGCCAGGGAGAGACTGTCACATGGATTACAGCACTTTACACATAGCGGGGAGGAGGACATGCGGGTTACTGTACACATTGCGGCGAGCGGGAGGGGGAAGTTAATCAACCATTAGCGCTGCTCAGCTTTTTTTTTTTTTACACTCTGCGGAAGGAAGGTGCACTCGGGGAGGTGGGCACTCGAGTATAAGCCGAGACCCCCACTTTTGGGCCACTTTTTTGGCCTCAAAAACTCGGCTTATACTCGAGGATATACGGTAGTCACATTCTCGTTAAATCTATTTTTATTAAGATTTTGAATACAGTATATATCACTTGCATAAGAAACACCTTGAGGACAAAAGCAATTGAAGTTACATCACCAAAGTATAGTATACAGATGTACTCAAATTATACTAAAATGCACATCATAGTTCACAGTATAAAGAGTAAATAGTGGTGCATGCTATCACCTAGAATAGTCCTATTCTAAGGGCTATTTTCCACCAAGTGCATTTTTGATCGGATTGCAAAACGCTAGGTACACTTTAAACTGATGGAGACCATGTGGGGATGTTTACATTTGTGCACTGGGTTTGTGACACAATTTCCCCCGATCGCAATCATTGTCCCTGCTGCACTTTTTATACAGTTAGGGCAGGAAAACTGCATAGCAATCTTGTCGCTATGCAATTTCTTTTTGTTGCAATTTAATAATTGTAAATAATTTTTTTTAGCCTGTTTTTTTTTTTATTATTATTTATTTATTTATTTTTTCCGTTCTCCTGTCTCTTAAATTGCAAATGCATTACAGTAGACCCAATGATGCTGACAGAAATCATGGCGGTATCAAGGCGCAAAGACTGCAGTGGAAAATGGGAGAATTGCAGCATTTCTCGGTGGAAAACTGCCCTAATGTAATAAGTAATCTATAGCTTTAATATATTTGCTATTTTGTATGCTATTTTATCAATGTAGACAGGAAAGTAATTCTGGGGAAAACCGTGCATGTGGCTTTAAGAAGCCTCTTTCAGTGCATGATTTGAGTAGCGGTGGTCATATAAACGGAATCTACCCCTTCCTACCTCTACACAGAATGAACATTTAGCAGGTGCTGTTTAGGGTGCACGCAAGCTCCTCTAGGACTGTGCTGCAGCTCTTGTCTTGTGACTCCAGAAATGTCACCACTGTTACGGCCCGTCCCCACCTCGCGATTTTCCTGACAGGCGATTTTTCTTTTTTGCGACAAACGGTCCTTTGCACAATCTCAAGAAGTGAGTACAGGCACACGATCGCGCAAACCTTGTTAGCGTTGTGCGGCAATAACAACCATCATATTGGATCTTTAGGATCCCCAATGACTCCCCCACAAAGTACCACAATCGCTTAAAGTCTCGTCCACGCAAGTCGCGCATACCTGCCAGCCGGATGATTAAACAGGGAGTGATCGTGGTCAGGGAGATGTCGCTGGCTCAATCTTCCTTCGTTGTGAGGTGAGTATTCAGTTTTAGCCAATCAGGGTGATCAAAAGGGACCGTTCGCTTCTGAAACAAACTTTCCCCAGTCACTTAGATTTAAAATGCCATATAACTTAAAAGTGTGTGGCTAATCAGAAGGTGCTCATGAATCCCCTTGAGCCAGACACTGGTGATGATTCCCTAGCCCATATGCAACTAACTTTTTCTCCTAGGAGATAATGTTTCATCTTCTATTTAAAATAACTTTTCAGCACTTTGCAACTGAAGAAGTACCGAAAAGTAGTTGAAAAGGGTACTATCAAAATTTTGAGTATTTACTTGCTTGCTGGTGGTTTAGGGCTCATTTCCACTATCGTGAATTTGCATGCGTTTTTCGCATGCAAATTCGCATAGCAATACAAGTGAATGGGACTGTTTCCACTTGTCAGGATTCCTTTGCGTTTTTCTGTGCAGAAAAAATTCGCATGGCAGAGCCATCAGAATTCGCATACCGCAATGCGAATCGCATACAATGTATTTAATAGGAAATTCGCATGAGGTTTAGGTATGCGAATTTTCATGCGAATTCGCATAGAAACAATGTAAAAGCACTGCCATGGTTAAATACGCATGCATCGTCATCCATGCGAATTCGCGTGCGAATTTGCATAAAATTTTGCATGGACCCGCATGCGAAATTTGCATCCGCATGCAAATTTTTACCGTGGCGATTCGCACCGCACAAGTGGAAATGCAGCCTGAAAGGGGATTTTATTGGCCATTTTTTAAAATATCACCTAGGTAGGAGAAAGCTAAGGAGAAAACGTTAATATGGGTCCCTGTGCCTTTGAGGAAATGGTGGCATTCAGCAGAGATGAAGCTGTTAATGATATAAGCAGCTGCAGGGCAGTTTCTAGGCTAAATTTCACCCAGGGCGAGAGTGTAAAAAATCGCCCCCCCCCCAAGGAGCCAGGCATAGGTGCCCGCAGTATAGGTTAGCTACGTAGGTGCCCGCAGTATAGGTTAGCCCATATAGTTGCTACCAGTATGGGTAAGATAGGTAGATGCCCCCAGTAAAGTTTAGATAGGTAGGTGCCCGCAGTATAGGTTAGATAGGTAGGTTCCTCCAGTATGGGTTAGATAGGTAGGTTCCCCCAGTATGGGTTAGATAGGTAGGTTCCTCCAGTATGGGTTAGATAGGTAGGTTCCTCCAGTATGGGTTAGATAGGTAGGTTCCTCCAGTATGGGTTAGATAGGTAGGTTCCCCCAGTATGGGTTAGATAGGTAGGTTCCTGCAGTTTAGTTTAGATAGGTAGGTCCCCGCAGTATAGGTTAGTTAGGTAGGTTCCCGCAGTATAGGTTAGTTAGGTAGGTTGCCGCAGTATAGGTTAGTTAGGTAGGTTCCTGCAGTATAGGTTAGATAGGTAGGTGCTCGCAATACAGGTTAGTTAGGTAGCTTCCCGCAGTTTAGGTTAAATAGGTAGGTTCCCGCAGTTTAGGTTAAATAGGTAGGTGACGGTCCTCGCAGTTTAGGTTAGGTATGGGTGACAGAAGAGGACCGCAGCAGCGGGGGATGCGGACATAATAGTCAGGGCCGGATACAATCCCCCCCCCCCCCAAAAAAAAAAAACATAGATCCATACACACCGAGCGGGGTTGGGGGGGAGGGGCTTGTAAGGGTGGAGAGGAGCAGTAACTAAAGAGGTGGTCAGGGCGAGGAGATATCTGTGAGGTAGGAGTTAGGAAAAAAAGGATAGAGTGGGGCAGCCAGAACTGAGGGGGTGGTCAGAGTGAATAAGTTAGCCAGGTAAGGGTAGAAATTAAAGGGGCTAGCCACGACCATTTTTTCCTTAAGGGCAAACCTACAACAGCTCACAGCATGCCCCCCTCTATAGAGGCAATACAGCTGCCAAAATGCCCCTACCCCTCCACAGAGGCACCACAGCTTCCATGATGCTACTTCCCTTCCAGAGGCACCGTAGTTTCCAGCATGCCTATCAGTCTCCATATAGTATTGGGTTGTCCCCCAGAGCTGGCTGCCAGGTCCCCTCAAATGTGAATAGTGGTTCCCCAGGGCCCCTGTATTTGCAGTGGACTGCATTCATGTGTCACTGGGTCAGAGAGATGGAGGATAAAGCACAGAGAAGCAAGCTGTACAGTTAAGTGTGCTCTTCTGCGAATATGCTGCAGAGGCTCCAGGGGGCCACTAATCACTTTGGGGGGGGAGGGGAGACCAGGGGGTCCTCCAGCCAGCCCTAAGGGACAACTCGATACTATATGGAGGAGGAAGGGCATGCTTGGAACGGTAGTGCCTGTATATAGAGAGGTGGTTCTTGCTGGGAGGTATGGTGACCCTATAGTCCAGGAGGGGCATGCTGGGGGCAGTGGTGCCTCTGTGAATGGGCATGCTGGGAGCAGTGATGCCTCTATGGACAGGAGGGGCATGCTGGTAACTGTGGTGCCTCTATGGAGTGGGACTACATGGTGAGGGGAACAAATGCTACTTTGGAGAAAGGGGGGAGGGTGCACTCTCAAGCATACAGTCACAACAGCTACTCACAAGCATGCAGCCACAGAAGGTATCCCCTGTCAGGAATCAGATCATCCAGTTTCCTGCATCGTTATGCCTGTCTTCTGTGCACTGTGATAGGCTGCATACAGGGCCCTGCTTCTCCCCGTGTCCATGTGAGCTCCAGTCCAGATCAGCTGAGCTAATCAGCTGATCACTCTCTCCCTCCCCCACCGTGCTTTCTCTCTCTCTCTTCCCTCCAGGACATATACTGTAGCTGCTGTGGTTCTTCTCATTTGTGCACGGAGATCTCACTCTATGCCTGTCCCCTGTGGGTTTCTGATCTGTGGCACTGGCAGCCCCAGCAGCAAAGAGACTTCCGTCTAGTAGAGGCAGCCACTGTTTCTTCTTCTTATGTCTGTGCGCAAGTGTGCAAAGCTGGCGGCTGGACAGAACTGCGGACTCTGTCTGTCGCTATGTGCTAATAAGAAATGTTGTCAGCGGCTCCCCACCAGCCCCAAGCAATTTTCTGCCTGCCCTGATAATAGTTACAACTCACCTCCTTCCGCCAAACCCGCGCTGCTTCAATGTCCTTCCTTTCCCGGCATCTGTCTCAGTAACAGCGCTCCCTGTGATGACATGCGGTACGTCATCACAGGGGGTGCTGTTACTAGGCGACGGACGCTGGGAGAGGAAAGACATTGAAACTGCGGGGGAACGGCTGAAGAAGGTGAGTTGTAACTATTATGTCTGTTCCTCCCGCTCCTGCTTCCCCCTCCTGCCGCAAAATAAAGCGCCCCGGGCGATGGCACGTGTCGCACACCCATAGAAACGGGGCTGAGCAGCTGTTAGAGCTTGAAATCTTCTAGACTGTAAGCTTGCAAGCTCACAGTTCTACTGGTGTTCCTTTTTTTCTGCTGTATTGCTCTATAACATTAACCTTTTAACTTTACTGCTCATGAGATAACTATTATTTATTTTGGTTTTGAGTAAAGTGTATGTTTTATTGGAGCTAAACAAATTAAAGGAACTCCAACTTTACTTTTCCCTACTGTGCTCCCCAAGGCTGTCTGGTGCCTTGGGTACTTCATCAACTTGTTCTACTCCTCATTGATAGTATTTACTAAGCAAACTTGCCAACCTGAGCATAACTTTTCTAAGGGGAATCGCCAGAATTTGCTGGCTACAGTGTCCCAAAAGCTGTCAGGTCATGCCTGCACATCAGACACCTCTCAAATGTCTGGGCACAACTTATCTAGAAAGAAAACTGCATAAATCTCTTACATTCGTTCTGGGAAGGCTTTCGATATTCAAATGATCTAATTGCCATTCTAAATATGTCTGGCCTTGCCTTCCATGCTCTTCACAATCTCTGGCTGTTTCAGTGCGTGTCATCTTCACTTTTTACCAGTTTTGACATGCTAAATTATATAAAATTATAAGGGATTTTAGGCTTTTATAATCCTTTTTAGCTCCTTACAAAATCCTGCTGTTTCTTGTCCACCATGACTTAACTGGGCATACAGTAAAACACTTCAAGCAGATGTAGAGGGATATGTGCTAATTTGTTTAGTACTTCCCCCAATTGTATGACTGTTGTAGCCATGTTGGCCTATCAAAAGATACATTCATTTTCAGTAAACAATCATGAAGTGTTAACAGACCACTAACACACAGCAAAATTGGTTATTCAGTTATTTGGTCATACTATGCAGTGGCACAATCAGTTTGCTATAATGCCCTCAGCCTGCTTGCTCCAAAAAGCACAAAGATATATTTATATGGGCAGCACAGTGGCGTAGCGGTTAGCGCTCTCGCCTTGCATCGCTGGGTTCCCTGGTTCGAATCCCAGCCAGGTCAATAACTGCAAGGAGTTTGTATGTTCTCCCTGTGTCTGTGTGGGTTTCCTCCCGACACTCAGGTTTCCTCCTACATCCCAAAAACGTACAGGTAAGTTAATTGGCTTCCCCCTAATTTAGCCCTAGACTACCATACAACACCTATGACTATGGTAGGGGCTAGATTGTGAGCTCCTCCAAGGGGCAGTTGGTGACAAGACTATACACTCACCTAAAGGATTATTAGGAACACCATACTAATACGGTGTTTGACCCCCTTTCGCCTTCAGAACTGCTTTAATTCTATGTGGCATTGATTCAATAAGGTGCTGAAAGCATTCTTTAGTAATGTTGGCCCATATTGGTAGGATAGCATCTTGCAGTTGATGGAGATTTGTGGGATGCACATCCAGGTCATGAAGCTCCTGGTCTATCACATCCCAAAGATGCTCTATTGGGTTTAGATCTGGTGACTGTGGGGGCCATTTTAGTACAGTGAACTCATTGTTATGTTCAAGAAACCAATTTGAAATGATTCTAACTTTGTGACATGGTGCATTATCCTGCTGGAAGTAGCCATCAGAGGATGGGTACATGGTGGTCATGAAGGGATGGACATGGTCAGAAACAATGCTCAGGTAACCTGTGGCATTTAAACGATGCCCAATTGGCACTAAGGAGCCTAAAGTGTGCCAAGAAAACATCCCCTCACACCATTACACCACCACCACCAGCAGCCTGCACAGTGGTAACAAGGCATGATGGATCCATGTTCTCATTCTGTTTACGCCAAATTCTGACTTTATCGAGACTCATCAGACCAGGCAAGATTTTTCCAGTCTTTAACTGTCCAATTTTGGTGAGCTCGTGCAAATTGTAGCCTCTTTTTCCAATTTATAGTGGAGATGAGTGGACTTCTGCTGTTGTAGCCCATCGGCCTCAAGGTTGTGCGTGTTGTGGCTTCACAAATGCTTTGCTGCATACCTCTGTTGTAACGAGCAGTTATTTCAGTCAACGTTTCTCTATCAGCTTGAATCAGTCAGCCCATTCTCCTCTGACCTCCAGCATCAACAAGGCATTTTCGCCCACAGGACTGCCACTTACTGGATGTTTTTCCCTTTTCACACCATTCTTTGTAAACCCTAAAAATGTCAGTAACTGAGCAGATTGTGAAATACTCAGACCGGCCCATCTGGCACCAACAACCATGCCACGCTTAAAATTGCTTAAATCGTCTTTCCCATTCTGACATTCAGTTTTGAGTTCAGGAGATTGTCTTGACCAGGACCACACCCCTAAATGCATTGAAGCAACTGCCATGTGATTGGTTGATTAACCCTCCTGGCGGTCTAATAAATTCCGCCAGGAGGCAGCGCTAGCTGCATGCAGCAAAAAAAAAATTAAGCAATTCGGCCCAGCAGGGCCTGAGAAAACCTCCTGCGCGGCTTACCCCGAACTACGTTTGGGGTTACCGGCAGGAAGGTTAAATAATTGCATTAATGTGAGTGTATATACTCTGTACAGCGCTGCAGAAGATGTTGGCACTATATAAATACTAAATAGAAAAAATATTTATTTAGTGGACTACAAATTCTGTAGAGCTTCACAGAGCCATTAAAAAAACCCCAGTGCTTGAATATAAGAGTCTTTACTTTGCACAGATGTTTCTCAGGTAGTTGTGTTTTTGCACAGAGTATTTGTTTCTTTGAAGTTGCATAGGTATAATAGGGTCAGTGTAAATACAGAGTTCTTAACAGTTGCTCTTCCACAGAGATGATTATTTCAATAACTATGAAATCACAAAGATGGCAGCGTGTTGCTGACAATATTCAACTACACTTGGGATATTTGCATCCTTGCATTTGCATCATTCTAATAGATTTTCACTGGGAGCATAATCTTATAGCTGTATTTACATATGGCATGTCTTTTCGGTGCAATTTCAGTGTCATAAATTGCGGCCCAGCACTAGATTTGAATACAATGATAATGCTTCAAATAGGACTGAGCTTCTATTCTGACATCTGCCTAAAGACTGCAGAGCACTATATAAACTCAATGGCCTTTCCCTACTAGCGCACTTATGGCTTTTTCCCATACGTATTTTAAATATTGATCATTTTACTAGCAAAATACCTTGACAGAGGGGAGATGAGGGAGACCAAAAGCTCCAAAAACCATGGGATATATTTGGAACATATTTTCAATCAAACACTTTGGGGGCCGTATGCAACTCTTTTTTTTTTTTTTTTTTTTTTTCACCTGAGTTTTCTCCTATGTGATGTTTTCACAACTTGTAAATAAAATGCCTTTAAAACCACCAGCATGCAAACAAATACTCAAAACAATTTTAATAGTACTTTTTCACCTACTTTTTGGTACGATTTCCCTTGCAAAGTGCTAAATAGTCGTAAAACAAAGATTAAAAATTATCTCATCTCATAGGGGATGTTTCTCACTGACCATCAGCTTTCTGAGCGTTTTTTAAAAAACTCTCCCGTTGACTTGTGATAGTGTCAATTTTACTGCGTTTTTTTAAAAAAAATTGCTCAGTAAGTTCTGATGATCAGAAAAGCACTCAAAGTGCTCCTGGTGTGTCTACAGCCTAACCCAACTGAAAACTGCCAGTTTATCTATTACTCTATAAACTTCCTACAATATGTAGCTTCTTGGTGAATGCTAAAACTGTTGTCTCAACTGAGCTGTCAGTTCACAATTACAGAATTTTGGTATGATTATCATTTATACTGGAGGCAAATGTACTGCCTAGTACTTTTAGAAAAAAGGTCACTTTGACAACTGACAGAAAATGTAAGTTTTGGGGATGAAATAGGATCTCTTTTTCATGCAGCCTTTAATAATAAAATGTCAGATTCTGTGTTACACCAGATTCATACAAATGCACTCACATTGTATGAAAACCCAGCTACTTCACAGGGAACCAGTACTTACATTACACATCTAAGAATCCCGTGATAGAAGCAACCATTCGCTAATCCCTGACCGGGATAGTCAATGAGATGCAGAATTATGCCGTTTTGTATGCAAATTTTTGTAGCTTAAAAATTGACCAATCAAATCCCGCCAATGTATTTTCTAGCTGCGTGTACAAGGTTTGCATAACTGCAACAGCTTGGAATTATTTGCATCTCATTGACATCTATCCGGAATCCCTGGCTTGTTTGATAAGCAAATTATTCTCTTCATAAAGTATTCTCCTCTTCATAAAGTATTCTCCACTACCTCTTGAAAGAAAAATAATTTAGCCAAACAAAGCCTCCAGCTCCTGGTTAATAATTCAGATGCCAGCTAATTGGCAGATGGTGGCTTTGACAGGCTCAGTCTCTTCATTGTTGGCTACATAGTTCCCATTCTATCGGTAAGATAGCATTTTAACTGGTAGGTGACCTAGAAGACAGAGTGCTGCTACTCTTATGCTCAACACACACTATACAATCTTGGTTGTACAGATTTACCAAATCTATGTAGTTTAAGGGCCAACAGATTGAAAATACCTTGAATGATTGATTGGATAAGCTCTTGTACTACATGAAAGTGGTAAGATTGAACAACCAAGATTGTATGGTGTGTGTTGAGCCTTAAGGCTGCTTTCACAGTTAGACATTACAACGCAGCCCACCGCACAGTAATGAAAAATCAATGGGCTGTTCACAGTGCCCACGTTGCGTTACATTGTAACGCAGCACGTCAAGTTAAAGTGCTGCACGTTATAAGCGGCTAAGCCGCGTTAGACCGTTTGCACATGCTCAGTAGTGTTGGAGGAGGAGGTCGCCCCTCCTCCTCCTCGGCCAGCCACATGGCTAATTAATATTCACTGCACGGTGCAGTGTTTACTTCCTGGAGCGGCCGCTCTGTGCGGCGATTGGCTGGCGGGACCAAGTGATGCCACATGCGTCCCAGAGTACGCATCATGGACGCCAGAGTGAGCTGCACAACGCGGCTCAGTCTGACGTCCACATCCAACACCACCAGGCGTTGCGTTAGGGGCACGTTATGCGACCATAACGTCCCCTAAAACGCAACGTCCTGGTGGGAAAGTAGCCTTAAAGGTTTCTCACTAAGGGCCCATTTCCATATGTGAGATGCATGTCGGCACTTGTATTGATGCGAGTACACATCCAAATCTCTCTAGCCATGTACTGCTATGGGGATTTTATGTGTGATGCATAAAAATGGTGGTGACCGTTCATTCTTTCTCCCCGAAACGCGAATTCAAAAGCAGCCTATTGATTTCAATAGGCTCAAATTCTCCATCTGAATTTGTATGCGTTTAATTGCACTGAATCCCCCTTACAGGAATCGATCCTTAGGGTTTTTTTTAACCAATATTCCAGATTGCATGTGCCATCTTTCTAACCACTTGAGGACCCACCCTTTACCCCCCCTTAAGGACCAGCGCTGTTTTAGCTGATCTGTGCTGGGTGGGCTCTACAGCCCCCAGCACAGATCAGGGTTCAGGCAGAGCGACCAGATCGCCCCCCTTTTTTCCCCACTAGGGGGATGATGTGCTGGGGGGGTCTGATCGCTCCTGCCTGCCTGGGTGTTGCGGGGGGGGGGCACCTCAAAGCCCCTCTCCGCGGCGAAGTTCCCCCCCCCCTTCCTCTCCTCCCTCCCTTCCCCGGAGATCCGAGGCTGCACAGGAACGGATCTGTCCTGTGCAGCCTCTAACAGGCTCCTGCCAGTCATGTGACAGTGATCCCCGGCCGCTGATTGGCCGGGGATCGCTGATCTGGTACAACGCTGCTACTGTTAGCAGCGTTGTACGGATGTAAACAAAGCGGATTATTTCCGCTTGTGTTTACATTTAGCCTGCGAGCCGCGAATGGCGGCCCGCAGGCTTTTCACGGAGCCCCCCGCCGTGAATTGACAGGAAGCAGCCGCTTGCGCGAGCGGCTGCTTCCTGATTAATTAGCTTGCAGCCGGCGACGCAGAACTCCGTCGCTGGTCCTGCAGCTGCCACTTTGCCGACGCGCGGTATGAGTGCGCGGTCGGCAAGTGGTTAAGGTGGTGATTAGCTAAAAAAAGATCATGGCTGTTCACACCGATGCCACTTTTATAAGATCATCAAGATTCACAAACAAAATCTGTGATTAACATTTTTCTACAGTAATGATCAGCCTAATCACCATGGTATAGGTTCTCAAATAGTGTTCACCATTTTAAAGATAGAGACTGACATAGACTATACTCAAAAACAATGATGTTTGTTTAAACAGCCTCCTTATCACAGATTGCCACTTTAAGAAATGGTGCTTTGTGACCACAAGGCAGGTCAATGTACCACATATCACAACTTTTTCTGGTGTGAATCTACTGCCTCAGCTGTTCTTCACACTAGGTCCATTACTCCATTCAAGTATATGGAGCTGCTGATCACCACCAGGGATTTTGCAGGGCGTCAATCAAAGCACCATAATAAATCTGATTGCCCATTTACAAAGTTTCAAACAAAAAAAATGGAGAAAAGTGAAGCGGAAATCTGATAAAATTTCAAGTTTGTTATAAGTAGGCCTCGTAGAATGATTTCTTAAATGATTAGGTAGTTACATGAACTTTTAAATGTTTTTCTTTTATCTTCTTTAGATTTGTTGGCATCAATGCATCGGATATCAACTTTTCATCTGGTCGATATGATACTTCAGTCAAGCCTCCATTTGATATCGGGTTTGAAGGAATTGGTGAAGTTGTAGCCTTGGGACTAAGTGCTAGCAAAAACTTTGCAGTTGGCCAACCAGTAGCTTATGTTCAGAGTGGTTCCTTTGCTGAGTATACAGTTGTACCAGCAGTAACGGCTATACCTGTCCCTTCAGTAACACCAGAATTTTTAACTTTTCTTGTCAGTGGCACAACCGCTTATATCAGCCTCAAAGAGTTTGGGCATTTGTCTGAAGGGAAGAAAGTGTTAGTGACAGCTGCAGCAGGAGGAACTGGACAGTTTGCTGTGCAGCTTGCAAAAATTGCTAAATGCTATGTTATCGGGACATGCTCTTCTGAAGAGAAAGCAGGTTTCTTAAAATCCATTGGTTGTGATCTCCCAATCAATTATAAGGCAGAAAAAGTAGCCTCTGTCCTAAAGGAAAAATGTCCAGAAGGAGTGGATGTTGTTTACGAGTCTGTTGGCGGAGAAATGTTTGATATGTCTGTTAACTGCCTGGCAACTAAAGGTCACCTTATCATAATTGGCTTTATATCAGGGTATAAAACTGCACAAGGTATTTTACCTGTAAAGGCGGCAGCCTTACCAGCCATATTACTTCGAAAATCTGCCAGTGTCCATGGTTTCTTTTTAACACAATATATGTCTGAATACAAAGAGGCCATAATGGCCTTGGTTAAACTGCACCAAAGTAAGAAGCTGGTGTGTGAAGTGGATAGGGGAGAACTGTCTCCAGAAGGCAAGTTCACTGGCTTGGAGTCTGTTTTCCGTGCTGTAGATTATATGTACACTGGGAAAAACATTGGGAAAATTGTAGTTGAATTACCTCACCTTGTCAACAGCAAGCTGTAAAAACAGAACAATGATATAAATCACAAAAGTACAAAAATGATACTTTCTGTTTGGAATGTCTAAAACATGTTGTAGCTAATGGATTGTATATTAAAAACAGTACAAAGGTGTTGGTAACATGTTTTCATTGCACTTAAAAAAATTGTATTTTTTTTATGGCACTTCATTGGTGTTTCACCAATTAACCTTAACAATGCCTGAAGAAATGCGAACTCCCATTGAAAAGTCCAGTATGTCAGGTTCTGTTCTGCAGATGTTAAGTATGTTGTTCCTTCATATACATCTGTCTAGCAGTTTATGGATGCATTTCCTGAATACGTTTATAATGCAATAAATTGATGTTTCACAATTTTTTTTAATTTTAACAATGCCTTAAATTCTCATTGCAAAACTACTTTTCTGTGTTCTGCGAGTCCAATAACTCAGGTTGTGAACTTTACATGTTGTAATATTTTTTAAATACAACTCCTTTAAATGTGATTTTATTTTTCATTGAATACTTGTTAGTAAAAAAAAATATGTATGACTAATTACTAACCATAATGCATGTCTACCAATATTTTATTTTCCTAATTTGCTGAATGACCAATAAATAGAAGCTATGGAATGAGACTGTAAAATGCAAAAAGTTTGCTGTGATCTAAAAATGTAAACTGTTATGTGTATCCGTGTTTTTTGTTTTTTTGCCCCCACCCATCCTGTTCACTAACCAATTTCATGGTCCAAGAAACCTCTTAAAACACAAGCAAACTTTGCTTTTGCATATGTATGAGTTTTTCTTTTGGCAATGAGTTTTGCCACTGAATAAATACCTTGCCAATAGCATAGGGTCCTCTACAAAAAGCAAATTAGCTTTTCCAGACTACGTTATGAGCTTTATATATTCATGTAAGGATTCTGTAAAACGGTAGAACTCTAGACAACTAGCAATAACATTAGTTTGCTTCAATTATTTTTATCATTTAAAAGCTGCTATTATTTTAGTAACTGTTGACCCTGCACTGTATTTACAGGTAAAAAAAAAAGGAAATAAGACTCTTAGAATTCTGTAGCCACCAGCATTTCATTTGAGCTCTTTTACAATATTTGCTTACAGCAGTAGGCTACGCTATATACACAGGTATAATTTTAGAACTTTGTTTGCCCTTTGTGGCAATAAATGGTTGCAGCTTTCTCTTTTTCTTCCCTTTGAATCACGATCACATGTCTAAATTGTGCTTATTTTCCCCGCTCAACGAGCCAAGACCCAGATATTCTTCACATTTAATTGTCCTGCTGGAATGTCGTAATGCCTTTTCAAATTAAGGTAGATCCCCACCAGGATATTTTTTTAAAAGAAAGCCTGGCCAAGTATAACAGCCATGTCATGTACAAAAAATATAATTATAGTTTCAGAACAAAGAGGGGGTCTTTTTTTTCCTATTTTCTTTATGACATTTAACAAGTGCATTCTTGATCTTTTTTTTTCCCCTCTATTCCTCCCTTTTAGAGGAGCAAAAATGTTCTGCCACAGAGTGTCTCTTAGTATCTATTTTATAAGATTTACTCATTTTCAGGATTTCTGATGTTAGGAGCCAGCATGCATACACAACAATACAATTTATATGGTAAATGGAACCAAATAATGACTTTACTGAATGTCATGGCTCAGCTGAAGGAAAATGTCACAATAAATAGCTGCCAAATTATGGATCGTGCCAAAGTGTCACAACTGCACTAAAGACAAATGGCACCCAAGGTTATTGCCATTGTGACACTCTTGAATTATGAAACCAAGGACCATCTCCTTGTTAGGCATTTTATGCTCTCATTATAGTAAAGGGCTGTTTGCAGGATAGGTGAAGCAACCACTTTACAGAATGCTTATATTCAGTGGTATCCTGGATACAATATCAATACACCCTTATGAGCCATATTATGCATTTGTTCATCACTTTGCAGCATTTTTACAAATAGTGTTATAGGCAGTAAACTGTCCACAATGTGATTTTCATTTATTTAGGAAGGTGCAAAGATTATAATAGAAAATGTAAGCAGCTGTCAAGGATAGTCTTTGCTTTTTTTCCTCTACTAGAGGTTGCTCTGGGCAATAGCTCCACATATACGTCAATGTTATCAATACTTATAAAGTGCTGTGGGCTTTTCTGCTTGCCTGTATAAAAAGTGCCATCTTCCTGGTGATATCAGCCTTGTACACAGAACAGGGAGAATACTTTTTTTTTCCAGCCTTCTGTGTCACCTAGCCTCTAATCTGAAAAGAGGACAATCAATGTCAGTTTGTCTTTGTTTCTATATGACTTCAATTTGTCCTGGCAAAATAAATGCAAACACGAAAAAACATACTTGTAAAAACGATAATGTAAGAGTGAACAGAGGAGCCAGCAGGATAAAAGTTTCTAAAAGGCTTAAAATCCCTCAGGAGGTGCTGGTGGACTCTCCTCCCCGAAGCAGACAAGATACCATCAGTTTTGACAACAGGTTTATTAATATACTCCAAAACAAACAGTCCAACGCGTTTCATGGGTATGTTCCCGCTTCTTCAGGCAAACAGATAGGAGTACACAGTATAGTCTCAAGGTCACGAATTGCGCCTCTGTACCTACATAATTGTAACTAAAACAGCGCAGGAGATTTGGGCGCAGCCGGTGCCACCATGCACCTTAATAGGAAGTATGGCTATAGCAGTGCACAGTAAGTAACTTCGTCGCCGTCAACAGCAATAGCTGGCAGCCGAATTACAAAATTCCCTACCATCCTCGTGGACCTGGAGGGGGAATAGTAATTAACCCAACCGGGACTTGTGCAGGAGCAGGATAAGCCGTATATCGGCTTTATACAAGCAATGTGCGCAATGTGTATGTAATGTGTGACATAGTATGCAAAATGTATGGTAAAATTTACATGCGCTGTCTGCATGTAAATTTTACTGACACTTTGTGAATAAACCACCCTGTTTCTTATATTGCATCCATAATATTTATACTGGTAAGTAAATTAAAAAAGTGCTGCTGATTGTCCGGTAATATTAATGACACAATACAGGAAGCAAACATGACCTCAGGAGGTATTTGGTTAGTATTTTTACCCTGTTATGAGGAAATTTTTTTTTTATTTTTTTTTTACAGGTACTCTGGACACGCATAGGTTCACTAAGACATAAACATTTTCCCAATTGTAAAACTCATAAGATGTTATCTGATATTGGGTGATAAAGATATGTTTACCTTTCTCTTATCAGAACAAAGAGATGTTGCTAAAAGGTTAGTAAAGAAAACCAACTATATTCTGATTTTAAAACTTGGTGACAGGATATGCATTTACTGACATTTTTTGCAGCTCGTTATACAGTAACAAAGCAAACCTTGCTCTACCACTAAGCTGAATGGTTCCTTGGCCTGTAAAGAATTAGGCTCAGCTCATGTTTTCAAAATTACCACATTATGATTGTAATGTGGTAATTTCACATACATTGTTGTAGTTACAATTATCAAATGCTTTTAAACTGTAAAATGACATTTTACTGCATTAAACTTTAATATTTTCCAAGTTTCGGGTTCTGCACACACATTTTATACATTTTAAAGCAAATGATTGACTTTGAATTTAAAGGTATTCCGCAGTGAGAAAAAAAAAAGTTTGACTTACCTGAGGCTTCTTCCAGCCCGTCACAGTGTAAGAGATCCAACAATGACATATAGTTTCTTCTAAAGGTCTCACTGTCAATTTTGAAAGCTCGCTGAACCAAGCATGAATCGTAGGCTGTGATCGTGCACCTGCCCCCGGGAGCATTCTGCATGTGCGCAGGACTCTTCCTGAGGTGGGCAAGCATGAGCAGAAGCCCACCACCTGTACCTGGGTCTGCGAGTTCCGAAAGAGACGGTGAGACCCTGGAGGAGAACTGAACATCATCATCATTGGATCTCTTACACTTCAAGGGGCTGGAAGAAGCCCCAGGTAAGTAAAGCTTTTTTTCACACCTCGGAATTCCTTTAAGGCCTGGTTTCACACATGTGTTAAATGTGCGTTTCGGGGTTTGTTGTTCAAGCGCTGTCCACTGAAATGAGAGGACAGAGCTTTTTAAATGTTGTTTCCATCTTTTCCCATCAGTCACACAAATGCCTCGCATGATCCTGTTGTCTTGATTTGTACTGGATGCAATGTGTGGCTTTCAGGTGCCCCTTTGGTGGGGCAAAATTTGATACAAGAACTCCTTGAAAAAGCGAAATGATTGCTGCGGAACTAGTGGGGCTGTGGGGAATCCCAGACTGCTGCTTTCACCACCCCGATCCTCTGTCTGGTTGCCAGCATCTTACCTTCCTGGGTCATGTAAGCCTTAATCAAATTTGAATCCTCCAAAGGCATCCCATGTCTTCTGCAACACCACACATCCAGCACTGGAATCTTATGGAAGTTTGTGACCAAGCTCCCATCCAAGAATGAGTGCAGTTGCAAAATGCTTTGTGTAGTAGCACTGAGCTGTACTACTGCACAGGCACAAGGCATTCTGTGCAGTGCGGCCAAGCTTACAGTATCACAGAACCTCTTGGGCTTAGCAGAAAAAGCCAAGGATGATCAGCTCTGTGCTTCTCTGCAGGCGTGAGGCATCCTGTGCCTGTGCAGTGCGTTAGCTCTCGTTCATGGATGGGAGTGTGATTCTGAACTTCCAGAGGGTCCCAGCACTGGTTCGGTGGTCTTGAGGAGGGTGTGGGAAGCCTTTGGATCCTCTGGAGGATCCAGAGGCTTTTCTCTATGGTGGATTGCTTTAAAATGTGTATGCAGAACTTAGTAAAGTCTACCGCAGCCAAATGTCATTTTACAGAGTTTAAATATCTTTTTTCTTTGAATTTTTTTAAATCAATTTTCTCTAAAACTACACGGTCTTTTTGAGAATGTTTTTGACTTGCCTCTACAGAAGCACATTTTGTATATTTAATGGAATATGTGCAAAATTGATTACAAGATTGCTAGAAAATTTGCATTACCATTTCACATCGTAATTGTGAATTTCTGTGTGAAATACCAGCTCAACACTACCCCGTACAGCAGTGGTGGAAGTATTCAGATCTTGGAGCATAAGACCCGTATGAACTTACAGAAACAATAACTACAGATTATGGAAAATACATCTTTCCAATATCTAGTAAGGGATTCAACTACACGTAACAGTATTTTATAACAAAATGTTGAGATCCCATCTGGCATTCAGTCCACCAAGATAATGCATACAAATCCAGTCTACTTCCTTCACTGATAAACCCTATTCCCCCTTTTCCTGCCTGTCTGGTAAAATGCCCTCTCCATGCCTGGAAAGTAGGAGAATGCTACCCTGGTGTATTCTCAAAAAATGCCATATGTTTGAAATATTATTTGTCATCCAGGAACAACCTCTATACTGCAATACACAGCCTCATTGGCCTGATGTAACAACCTACATTCTGCAGATTACAAGTAGAGTTGGGCCGAACCTCCGATTTTAGGTTCGCGAACCCTGTTCGCGAACTTCCGCGAAAGGTTCGGTTCGCGAAAAAGTTCGCGAATCGCCATAGACTTCAATGGGGAGGCGAACTTTCAAAGTTTTAAAAAATTCTATCAACTGGAAAAATGATAGAAAACATGTTTCAAAAGCTCTAATACCTGGAGCCACACCTAATTGAGTGAAATACACATCACTGCTGGAGGACCCTCCCTCTTCCAAGCAAGGTCCTTTATACCATTTGCCTACCTACACTAATTAGTTATGGGACAGCTGCTACACTCTCTGCTAGGGAGATTTTAATACCTCCCTCCTTACTCCTCCCACCTATTCCCTCCTACCGGAGGGAGGAGGGTCTCTTCTGCCAGGGAATTATACTTTTTTAAAAACCAGTATACTTCATACCATAGCTGGGAATACATACATGAGTATACATCATACCATAGCTGGGAATCGAACCCAGATCTCACTGTGTGGTGGACACGTCACCCTAAGCACTGTACCACTACAGAAGTAAGTGAAACTAGCCTAAAATTTAACATTTATGCTCAATGCAATAGAACCATTAGGTTGCTTAAAGGAGAACTGTAGTGAGAGGTATATGGAGGCTGCCATATTGATTTCCTTTTAAGCTATACCAGTTGCCTGGCAGCCCTGCTGATCTATTTGGCTGCAGTAGTGTGAATCACACCAGAAACAAGCATGCAGCTAATCTTGTCAGATCTTACAAAAATGTCAAACACCAGATCATACCATAGCTGGGAATCAAACCCAGATCTCACTGTGTGGTGGGCACGTCACCCTAAGCACTGTACCACTACAGAAGTAAGTGAAGCTAGCCTAAAATTTAACATTTATGCTCAATGCAATAGAACCATTAGGTTGCTTAAAGGAGAACTGTAGTGAGAGGTATATGGAGGCTGCCATATTGATTTCCTTTTAAGCTATACCAGTTGCCTGGCAGCCCTGCTGATCTATTTGGCTGCAGTAGTGTGAATCACACCAGAAACAAGCATGCAGCTTATTTTTCCTTTTAAAATAATACCAGTTGCCTGAATTGCCTGCTGATCCTGTGTCTCTAATACTTTTAGCCACAGCCCCTGAACAAGCATGCAGATCAGGTGCTCTGACTGAAGTCAGACTGGATTAGCTGCATGCTTGTTTCAGGGTGTGATTCAGCCACTATTGCAGTCACAAAGATCAGCTGGACTGCCAGGCAACTGGTATTGTTTACAGGAAACAGCCATATCACTCTCAGTTAAGGTTCCCTTTAAAGGAGAACTGTAGTGAAAGGTATATGGAGGCTACCATATTGATTTCCTTTTAAGCAATACCAGTTACCTGGCTATCCTGCAGATCCTCTGCCTCCAATACTTTTAGCCCTAGACCCTGAACAAGCATGCAGCAGATCTGGTGTTTGACATTTTTGTAAGATCTGACAAGATTAGCTGTATGCTTGTTTCTGGTGTGATTCACACTACTGCAGCCAAATAGATCAGCAGGGCTGCCAGGCAACTGGTATAGCTTAAAAGGAAATCAATATGGCAGCCTCCATATACCTCTCACTACAGTTCTCCTTTAAGCAACCTAATGGTTCTATTGCATTGAGCATAAATGTTAAATTTTAGGCTAGCTTCACTTACTTCTGTAGTGGTACAGTGCTTAGGGTGACGTGTCCACCACACAGTGAGATCTGGGTTCGATTCCCAGCTATGGTATGATGTATACTCATGTATGTATTCCCAGCTATGGTATGATGTACCAGCTATGGTATGATGTATACTGGTTTTTAAAATAGTATAATTCCCTGGCAGAAGAGACCCTCCTCCCTCCGGTAGGAGGTAGAAGGGAGGAGGGAGGAATTAAAATCTCCCTAGCAGAGTGTGTAGCAGCTGTCCCATAATTAGTGTAGGCAGACAACTGAGTCAAATGGTATAAAGGACCTAGCTTGAAGGGAGGGTGGGCGGGTTCTCTAACACTGAAAACAGTGTGTTTGACAATAACATGTCTGCTGACAGTGAAATGGAGGCTAAAAATTTTGCTCAATACAGCATTATGGGGCGAATCGAACTTCCGCAAAAGTTCGCCTGATGCAGGCGAACGCGAATCCCCAAAGTTCGCCTGGAACCGTTCGCAGGCGAACCGTTCGGCCCAACTCTAATTACAAGTCTTGTTAACATGGCCACTAACGATACAATTTGCCAAATGATTGTTTATGAACGATTCTTCGTATGAATGACCGGAAATAATTAAGACCACTAATGGACAAAAATCTCCAAACCAATCTGATCAGATTAATTTAATTGATCTGAAAATTGGATACATTTCATTAACCTGATCAGATTGGTTAGGAGATTTTTGTCCATTAGTGGTCCCAAACGATCATTTCCAATAGTTCATATGAAAAATCGTTCATAACCGATCATTCTGCAAATTGTATCGTTAGTAGCCACCTTACGTCACAAATTACATAACGTTTTACAGGTGATGACCTTCCATAAGGGGTAAAATTCCACTTTTGTTGGAAAAAAAACTCAATATTATCAGTCTAGATCTGTGTTATGCAAAAATTTATAATGTGTTTTCCTTTTCATTAACTTGGTTTTATGGCATTTCAAAGTTATAACAAAAAAAATGGGATAGAGGAGTATAAACCTTTTCTGCTAGTAAGTGGAGATTAGTTCAGTAACAAAGCCTCTTGGCCTGTGTTGCAAACTACTGCAGCAAGATGGATATTTCGAGACAATCTCTAGTAACAGGCTAGATGGGAGCATAGTGAGCTGGATGGGAAGGCTGGATAGATGGTCCAATTCACCCATCCAGCTGTCTATTGTCTAGGGATGGTGATATCAGTGCAGCACCAGGAGAAGTCTTGGATGGGTCTGCAGGAAGCCAGGGTGTCCAGGACGGTAAGCCAGCAGAAGAAAGAAAACAAGACAGCATTGGGGGATCCTAATATTAAATGGCACAACCAAAGTGGTTTGATGGGCAAACAACAAACTCTGTATCAAGCATTTGGGGGTTTGTGAACCTGCAAATCCCAATGTGAATTCAAACTGCTATGTCTAGAAATTAATACCACTATTGCACCAATAAAGAGCTAAGGAAGCCACGGTAGGAGAACCTTATGTGGGCTCCTCAGTCAGATCCAGGGGCCCTGGTGCAATCACAACCTCTCCACCCAATATTGCTACACCACCAATAAAGAATATAATCTGTGTATATATAAAAATGTGCACTCAACTGCTATGAGTATGTTCATCTACACATATTGGCAGGGCCGGATTTTACATAAGGCACTGTAGGCATGTGCCTATGGGCGCCTTATATGGTAGAGGCACCCCCTCTGATTACTGACTTCAGGAGCTTACAGTCTAATCCCTGCCGCATATCATTGACCTCAGGCATTTTTACCCTAATCCTGGTCTCTTAGATGATTTGAGACGGTGGTAGAGTATAAGATTCTAAGGACAGTTAGTGACATAAGGCAAGGATTAGAGCTTAGAATAATTTTGCTTAGGGGCTGTTTTCAGAGGCGGAGTTTAGGGCGCCAGAATGCCCGTACCTACAGGCCCATGAGTTATAAATCCGACCCTGCATATGGGAATCAAAGTGTTTATAGTCCGTTTAATAAATCTTACTGATATTTATAAACATGCTCATGTTATATTATGGAATGCCAACCATATCATATAAGCACTAAAGAAAGTTAAAGGATACCCCAACTGAAATGTGACATAATGAGATTGACATGTGTATGTACAGTGCCTAGCACACAGATAACTATGCTGTGTTCATTTTTTTCTTTCTCTGCCTGAAAGAGTTAAATATCAGGTATGTGAGTGGCTGACTCAGTCCTGACTCAGACAGGAAGTGACTACAGTGTGACCCTCACTGATGAGAAATTCCCCTTTTTTACCTCTTTCTTGCTCTCAGAAGCCATTTTCTGCTAGGAAAGTGTTTTATAGTTGGAATTTCTTATCAGTGAGGGTCACACTGTGGTCACTTCCTGTCTGAGTCAGGACTGAGTCAGCCACTTGCATACCTTATATTTAACTCTTTCAGGCAGAAAAATAAAAAAAGGAACACCGCATAGTTATCTGTGTGCTAGGCACTGTACATACACATGTCTATCTCATTATGTCACATTTCAGTTGGGGTATCCTTTAAGGGTGCTTGCTGCATTCTTGATTATTTAACACCATTATAGGCTTCCCTGCGCTTATGAAACCTCATATGACATACAGGTCCTTCTAAAAAAAATTGGCATATTGTGATAAAGTTCATTGTTTTCTGTAATGTATTGATAAACATTAGACTTTCATATATTTTAGATTCATTACAACTGAAGTAGTTCAAGCCTTTTATTGTTTTAATATTGATGATTTTGACATACAGCTCATGAAAACCCAAAATTCCTATCTCAAAAAATTAGCATATCATGAAAAGGTTCTCTAAACGAGCTATTAACCTAATCATCTGAATCAACTAATTAACTCTAAACACCTGCAAAAGAGGCTTTTAAAAACTCCCAGCCTGGTTCATTACTCAAAACCGCAATCATGGGTAAGACTGCTGACCTGACTGCTGTCCAGAAGGCCATCATTGACACCCTCAATTTCTGAATGAATAGGCTGTTCCCAGAGTGCTGTATCAAGGCACCCCAGTGGGAAGGAAAAAGTGTGGCAGAAAACGCTGTACAACGAGAAGAGGTGACCGGACCCTGAGGAAGATTGTGGAGAAGGACCGATTCCAGTCCTTGGGGGACCTGCGGAAGCAGTGGACTGAGTCTGGCGTAGAAATATCCAGAGCCACCGTGTACAGGCGTGTGCAGGAAATGGGCTACAGGTGCCGCATTCCCCAGGTCAAGCCACTTTTGAACCAGAAACAGCGGCAGAAGCGCCTGACCTGGGCTACAGAGAAGCAGCACTGGACTTTTGCTCAGTGGTCCACAGTACTTTTTTCGGATGAAAGCAACTTTTGCATGTCATTCAGAAATCAAGGTGCCAGAGTCTGGAGGAAGACTGGGGAGAGGGAAATGCCAAAATGCCTGAAGTCCAGTGTCAAGTCAGTGATGGTCTGGGGTGCCATGTCAGCTGCTGGTGTTGGTCCACTGTGTTTTATCAAGGGCAGGGTCAATGCAGCTAGCTATCAGGAGATTTTGGAGCACTTCATACTTCCATCTGCTGAAAAGCTTTATGGAAATGAAGATTTCATTTTTTAGCACGACCTGGCACCTACTCACAGTGCCAAAACCACTGGTAAATGGTTTACTGACCATGGTATTACTGTGCTCAATTGGCCTGCCAACTCTCCTGACCTGAACCCCATAGAGAATCTGTGTGATATTGTGAAGAGAAAGTTGAGAGACGCAAGACCCAACACTCTGGATGAGCTTAAAGGGATAATGTAGGGGGGTCGGGGGAAAATGAGTTGCCTGGGGCTTCTAATGGTCCCCCGTAGGCATCCTGTGCCCATGCAGCTACTCACCGATGCTCCGGCCCCGCCTCTGGTTCACTTCTGGAATTTCAGACTTTAAAGTCTGAAAACCACTGCGCCTGTGTTGCCATGTCCTCTCTCCCGCAGATGTCACCAGGAGCGTACTGCACAGCCACAGACCATACTGGGCAGTACGCTCCTGGTGCCATCAGCGGGAGTGAGGACACGGCAACGCAGGCGCAGTGGTTTTCAGACTTTAAAGTCTGAAATTCCAGAAGTAAACCAGAGGCGGGGCCGGAGCATTGGGGAGTGAGTGGCTGCGCGGGCACAGGATGTCTGTGGCGGACCATTAGAAGCCCCGAGTAACTTCAACTCATTTTCCCCTGACCCCCCTACAGTGTCCCTTTAAGGCCGCTATCAAAGCATCCAGGGCCTCCATAACCCCTGAGCAGTGCCACAGGCTGATTGCCTCCATGCCACGCCGCATTGAAGCAGTCATTTCTGCAAAAGGATTCCCGACCAAGTATTGAGTGCATAATTGAACATAATTATTTTAAGGTTGACTTTTTTTGTTTTAAAAACACTTTTCTTTTATTGGTCAGATGAAATATGCTAATTTTTTGAGATCGGATTTTTGGGTTTTCATGAGCTGTATGCCAAGATCATCAATAGTAAAACAACAAAAGGCTTAAACTACTTCAGTTGTGTGTAATGAATCTAAAATATATGAAAGTCTAATGTTTATCAGTACATTACAGAAAATAATTAACTTTATCACAATATGCTAATTTTTTTAGAAGGACCTGTACATAACCCTCACCTTCTTGAATGTTTATGTGATAGGGACGCTAATCTGCCTGTGTCATATTACAGATGTAATGCACAGTAATGCAGTATTGTTTTTTGGACAACTGCTTGTGTGCAGGTACCCTAGAAGTCTGTGAAATGTAACTTGGTAATTTCACTTACATAGCACTGAAGAATCCTCAGTTTAGTACACCAAGTAATGAGCCATTCACATCGGCTCTTCTGCAGAGGAGCATCCGTTGTAATGCCCCTAATGCGTTCATTATTATTACTCATTTATATTGCTCTGGTATATCCTGCAGTACTATACAGAGAACATTGAGCCATTTACATCAGCCTCATGAGACCACATGCTAATGTTCCTATCACAGTCATACACAATTATTATTATTTTGTATTTATATAGCGCTGGCACAGTGCTTTTACATCTTGCATATACTGTAGTTATGTCACTAACTGTCAGAGGATCTCACAATCTAATCATTAACAATGCCAATCAGTGTCTTATGTTTATACTGCAGTCAAAGGCAAGTTTTTTTTACTGATGTAACCAACTGACCTATCTATTCTTTTGAGATGTGAGAAGAAAGTAGTGTACCCTGAGGAAACCCACACAAGCATGGGAAGAACATACAAACTCTGTGCAGATAGTGTTCTGGCCTAGAATGTTTTCAATACCAAGTAACGTGTAGTTAACTACTTGAGGACCTAGGGCTTTCTACCCCTTAAGGACCGGCCACTTTTTTTCCATTCAGACCACTGCAGCTTTCACGGTTTATTGCTCGCTCATACAACCTACCACCTAAATGAATTTTGGCTCTTTTTCTTGTCACTAATAAAGCTTTCTTTTGGTGCTATTTGATTGCTCCTGCGATTTTTACTTTTTATTATATTCATCAAAAAAGACATGAATTTTGGCAAAAAAATGATTTTTTTAACTTTCTGTGCTGACATTTTTCAAATAAAGTAAAATTTCTGTATACATGCAGCGCGAAAAATGTGGACAAACATGTTTTTGATTAAAAAAAAACCCATTCAGTGTATATTTATTGGTTTGGGTAAAAGTTATAGCGTTTACAAACTATGGTGCAAAAAGTGAATTTTCTCATTTTCAAGCATCTACAGGATCTTCTCAAAAAATTAGCATATTGTGATAAAGTTCATTATTTTCTGTAATGTACAGATAAACATTAGACTTTCATATATTTTAGATTCAAATACACACAACTGAAGTAGTTCAAGCCTTTTTTTGTTTTAATATTGATGATTTTGGCATACAGCTCATGAAAACAAAAATTTCCTATCTCAAAAAATTAGCATATTTCATCCGACCAATAAAAGAAAAGTGTTTTTAAAACAAAAAAAGCCAACCTTCAAATAATTATGTTCAGTTATGCACTCAATACTTGGTCGGGAATCCTTTTGCAGAAATGACTGCTTCAATGTGGCGTGGCATGGTGGCAATCAGCCTGTGGCACTGCTCAGGTGTTATGGAGGCCCAGGATGCTTCGATAGCGGCCTTAAGCTCATCCAGAGTGTTGGGTCTTGGGTCTCTCAACTTTCTCTTCACAATATCCCACAGATTCTCTATGGGGTTCAGGTCAGGAGAGTTGGCAGGCCAATTGAGCACAGTAATACCATGGTCAGTAAACCATTTACCAGTAGTTTTGGCACTGTGAGCAGGTGCCAGGTTGTGCTGAAAAATGAAATCTTCATCTCCATAAAGCTTTTCAGCAGATGGAAGCATGAACCCACTTTTGAACCAGAAACAGCGGCAGAAGCGCCTGACCTGGGCTACAGAGAAGCAGCACTGGACTGTTGCTCAGTGGTCCAAAGTACTTTTTTCGGATGAAAGCAACTTTTACATGTCATTTCGGAAATCAAGGTGCCAGAGTCTGGAGAAAGACTGGGGAGAGGGAAATGCTAAAATGCCTGAAGTCCAGTGTCAAGTACCTACGGTCATTGATGGTCTGGGGTGCCATGTCAGCTGCTGGTGTTGGTCCACTGTGTTTTATCAAGGGCAGGGTCAATGCAGCTAGCTATCAGGAGATTTTGGAGCACTTCATACTTCCATCTGCTGAAAAGCTTTGAGGAGATGAAGATTTTATTTTCCAGCATGACCTGGCACCTGCTCACAGTGCCAAAACCACTGGTAAATGGTTTACTGACCATGGTATTACTGTGCTCAATTGGCCTGCCAACTCTCCTGACCTGAACCCCATAGAGAATCTGTGGGATATTGTGAAGAGAAAGTTAAGAGACGCAAGACCCAACACTCTGGATGAGCTTAAGGCCGCTATCGAAGCATCCTTGGCCTCCATAACACCTGAGCAGTGCCACAGGCTGATTGCCACCATGCCACGCCGCATTGAAGCAGTCATTTCTGCAAAAGGATTCCCGACCAAGTATTGAGTGCATAACTGAACATAATTATTTGAAGGTTGGCTTTTTTTGTTTTAAAAACACTTTTCTTTTATTGGTCGGATGAAATATGCTAACTTTTTGAGATAGGAAATGTGGGTTTTCATGAGCTGTATGCCAAAATCATCAATATTAAAACAAAAAAAGGCTTGAACTACTTCAGTTGTGTGTATTTGAATCTAAAATATATGAAAGTCTAATGTTTATCTGTACACATTACAGAAAATAATGAACTTTATTACAATATGCTAATTTTTTGAGAAGATCCTGTATGACTTTTCTGACCCCCTGTCATGTTTCATGAGGGGCTAGAATTCCAGGATAGTATAAATACCCCCCAAATGACCCCATTTTGGAAAGAAGACATCCCAAAGTATTCACTGAGAGGCATAGTGAGTTCATAGAAGATATTATTTTTTGTCACAAGTAAGCGGAAAATGACACTTTGTGAGAAAAAAAAAAAAAAAAAAAGTTTCCATTTCTTCTAACTTGCGACAAAAAAAAATGAAATCTGCCACGGACTCACCATGCCCCTCTCTGAATACCTTGAAGGGTCTACTTTCCAAAATGGGGTCATTTGTGGGGTGTGTTTACTGTCCTGACATTTTGGGAGGTGCTAAATTGTAAGCACCCCTGTAAAGCCTAAAGGTGCTCATTGGACTTTGGACCCCTTAGCGCAGTTAGGCTGCAAAAAAGTGCCACACGTGGTATTGCCGTACTCAGGAGAAGTAGTATAATGTGTTTTGGGGTGTATTTTTACACATACCCATGCTGGGTGGGAGAAATATCTCTGTAAATGACAATTTGTTAATTTTTTTTACACACAATTGTCCATTTACAGAGATCTTTCTCCCACTCAGCATGGGTATGTGTAAAAATACACCCCAAAACACATTATACTACTTCTCCTGAGTACGGCGATACCACATGTGTGGCACTTTTTTGCACCCTAACTGCGCTAAGGGGCCCAAAGTCCAATGAGTACCTTTAGGATTTCACAGGTCATTTTGAGAAATTTCGTTTCAAGACTACTCCTCACGGTTTAGGGCCCCTAAAATGCCAGGGCAGTATAGGAACCCCACAAATTACCCCATTTTAGAAAGAAGACAACCCAAGGTATTCCGTTAGGAGTATGGTGAGTTCATAGAAGATTTTATTTTTTGTCAAAAGTTAGCGGAAAATGACACTTTGTGAAAAAACACAATTAAAATCAATTTCCGCTAACTTGTGACAAAAAATAAAATCTTCTATGAACTCGCCATACTCCTAACGGAATACCTTGGGGTGTCTTCTTTCTAAAATGGGGTCATTTGTGGGGTTCCTATATTGCCCTGGCATTTTAGGGGCCCTAAACCGTGAGGAGTAGTCTTGAAACGAAATTTCTCAAAATGACCTGTGAAATCCTAAAGGTACTCATTGGACTTTGGGCCCTTTAGCGCAGTTAGGGTACAAAAAAGTGCCACACATGTGGTATCGCCATACTCGGGAGAAGTAGTACAACGTGTTTTGGGGTGTATTTTTACACATACCCGTGCTGGGTGGGAGAAATACCTCTGTAAATGACAATCTTTTGATTTTTTTACACACAATTGTCCATTTACAGCGGTATTTCTCCCACCCAGCATGGGTATGTGTAAAAATACACCCCAAAACACATTGTACTACTTCTCCCGAGTACGGCGATACCACATGTGTGGCACTTTTTTGCACCCTAACTGCGCTAAGGGGCCCAAAGTCCAATGAGTACCTTTAGGATTTCACAGGTCATTTTTGTTTCAAGACTACTCACGGTTTAGGGCCCCTAAAATGCCAGGGCAGTATAGGAACCCCACTAATGACCCCATTTTAGAAAGAAGACACCCCAAGGTATTCCGTTAGGAGTATGGTGAGTTCATAGAAGTTTTTATTTTTTTGTCACAAGTTAGCGGAAATTGATATTAATTGTTTTTTTTCACAAAGTGTCATTTTCCACTAACTTGGGACAAAAAATAAAATCTTCTATGAACTCACCATACTCCTAACGGAATACCTTTTGGTGTCTTCTTTCTAGAATGGGGTCATTTGTGGGGTTCCTATACTGCCCTGGCATTTTAGGGGCCCTAAACCGTGAGGAGTAGTCTTGAAACCAAATGTTGCAAAATGACCTGTGAAATCCTAAAGGTATAAAACACACGATTGGTTCGCACGATGGCCAGGGGCCCCGGACCTCTCTCACTGCCCGGGGCCCCAAGGCCAATGCGCGATACCTGGAGGGGAGTGCAGGTGGGCCTGGACCTCTCACACCCAGGCTCTGGACCTCTCACATCCAGAAAACCCACCAACACTGCCTCCATACTGAATGCTAAATTCGACACACACAAGCAATAGAACACAGCAATACATGCATGCAGCTTCATTAAAGTCGTCAGCAGGTGCTCGTAAGCCAATCAGGATGCACTGTCATACACCCTTTACCTGCCATACCACATCTAGCACCCATTAGCATTCAGGTGGGAGGCTTCAGTTGGACGCAAATCGCAAGATTGCGTCGCTAGCAGGACCGCCCCGTGCAGGCATTCCTCCCACAGGGGTCCCTCCCTAACCGCTCACCTGTCTGCCATGTCCTAGAGCTGAAAAAAAACGTTTAAAACACACGATTGGTTCGCACGATGGCCAGGGGCCCCGGACCTCACTGGCCGGGGCCCCAAGGCCAATGCGCGATACCTGGAGGGGAGTGCAGGTGGGCCTGGACCTCTCACACCCAGGCTCTGGACCTCTCACATCCAGAAAACCCACCAACACTGCCTCCATACTGAATGCTAAATTCGACACACACAAGCAATAGAACACAGCAATACATGCATGCAGCTACATTAAAGTCGTCAGCAGGTGCTCGTCAGCCAATCAGGATGCACTGTCATACACCCTTTACCTGCCATGCCACATCTAGCAGCCATTAGCATTCAGGTGGGAGGCTTCAGTTGGACGCAAATCGCAAGATTGCGTCGCTAGCAGGACCGCCCCGTGCAGGCATTCCTCCCACAGGGGTCCCTCCCTAACCGCTCACCTGTCTGCCATGTCCTAGAGCTGAAAAAAAAACGTTTAAAACACACGATTGGTTCGCACGATGGCCAGGGGCCCCGGACCTCTCTCACTGGCCGGGGCCCCAAGGCCAATGCGCGATACCTGGAGGGGAGTGCAGGTGGGCCTGGACCTCTCACACCCAGGCTCTGGACCTCTCACATCCAGAAAACCCACCAACACTGCCTCCATACTGAATGCTAAATTCGACACACACAAGCAATAGAACACAGCAATACATGCATGCAGCTACATTAAAGTCGTCAGCAGGTGCTCGTCAGCCAATCAGGATGCACTGTCATACACCCTTTACCTGCCATACCACATCTAGCAGCCATGCTAATGGCAGAATGCTAATGGCTGCTAGATGTGGTATGGCAGGTAAAGGGTGTATGACAGTGCATCCTGATTGGCTGACGAGCACCTGCTGACGACTTTAATGTAGCTGCATGCATGTATTGCTGTGTTCTATTGCTTGTGTGTGTCGAATTTAGCATTCAGTATGGAGGCAGTGTTGGTGGGTTTTCTGGATGTGAGAGGTCCAGAGCCTGGGTGTGAGAGGTCCAGGCCCACCTGCACTCCCCTCCAGGTATCGCGCATTGGCCTTGGGGCCCCGGCCAGTGAGAGAGGTCCGGGGCCCCTGGCCATCGTGCGAACCAATCGTGTGTTTTAAACGTTTTTTTTCAGCTCTAGGACATGGCAGACAGGTGAGCGGTTAGGGAGGGACCCCTGTGGGAGGAATGCCTGCACGGGGCGGTCCTGCTAGCGACGCAATCTTGCGATTTGCGTCCAACTGAAGCCTCCCACCTGAATGCTAATGGCAGCTAGATGTGGTATGGCAGGTAAAGGGTGTATGACAGTGCATCCTGATTGGCTGACGAGCACCTGCTGACGACTTTAATGTAGCTGCATGCATGTATTGCTGTGTTCTATTGCTTGTGTGTGTCGAATTTAGCATTCAGTATGGAGGCAGTGTTGGTGGGTTTTCTGGATGTGAGAGGTCCAGAGCCTGGGTGTGAGAGGTCCAGGCCCACCTGCACTCCCCTCCAGGTATCGCGCATTGGCCTTGGGGCCCCGGCCAGTGAGAGAGGTCCGGGGCCCCTGGCCATCGTGCGAACCAATCGTGTGTTTAAAACGTTTTTTTTCAGCTCTAGGACATGGCAGACAGGTGAGCGGTTAGGGAGGGACCCCTGGGGGAGGAATGCCTGCACGGGGCGGTCCTGCTAGCGACGCAATCTTGCGATTTGCGTCCAACTGAAGCCTCCCACCTGAATGCTAATGGCTGCTAGATGTGGTATGGCAGGTAAAGGGTGTATGACAGTGCATCCTGATTGGCTGACGAGCACCTGCTGACGACTTTAATGTAGCTGCATGCATGTATTGCTGTGTTCTATTGCTTGTGTGTGTCGAATTTAGCATTCAGTATGGAGGCAGTGTTGGTGGGTTTTCTGGATGTGAGAGGTCCAGAGCCTGGGTGTGAGAGGTCCAGGCCCACCTGCACTCCCCTCCAGGTATCGCGCATTGGCCTTGGGGCCCCGGCCAGTGAGAGAGGTCCGGGGCCCCTGGCCATCGTGCGAACCAATCGTGTGTTTAAAACGTTTTTTTTCAGCTCTAGGACATGGCAGACAGGTGAGCGGTTAGGGAGGGACCCCTGGGGGAGGAATGCCTGCACGGGGCGGTCCTGCTAGCGACGCAATCTTGCGATTTGCGTCCAACTGAAGCCTCCCACCTGAATGCTAATGGCTGCTAGATGTGGTATGGCAGGTAAAGGGTGTATGACAGTGCATCCTGATTGGCTGACGAGCACCTGCTGACGACTTTAATGTAGCTGCATGCATGTATTGCTGTGTTCTATTGCTTGTGTGTGTCGAATTTAGCATTCAGTATGGAGGCAGTGTTGGTGGGTTTTCTGGATGTGAGAGGTCCAGAGCCTGGGTGTGAGAGGTCCAGGCCCACCTGCACTCCCCTCCAGGTATCGCGCATTGGCCTTGGGGCCCCGGCCAGTGAGAGAGGTCCGGGGCCCCTGGCCATCGTGCGAACCAATCGTGTGTTTTAAACGTTTTTTTTTCAGCTCTAGGACATGGCAGACAGGTGAGCGGTTAGGGAGGGACCCCTGTGGGAGGAATGCCTGCACGGGGCGGTCCTGCTAGCGACGCAATCTTGCGATTTGCGTCCAACTGAAGCCTCCCACCTGAATGCTAATGGCTGCTAGATGTGGTATGGCAGGTAAAGGGTGTATGACAGTGCATCCTGATTGGCTGACGAGCACCTGCTGACGACTTTAATGTAGCTGCATGCATGTATTGCTGTGTTCTATTGCTTGTGTGTGTCAAATCCTAAAGGTACTCATTGGACTTTGGGCCCCTTAGCGTACTTAGGGTGTAAAAAAGTGCCACACATGTGGTACCGCCGTACTCAGGAGAAGTAGTATAATGTGTTTTGGGGTGTATTTTTACACATACCCATGCTAAGTGGGAGAAATATCTCTGTAAATGACAATTGTTTGATGTTTTTTACACACAATTGTCTATTTACATAGAAATTTCTCCCACCCAGCATGGGTATGTGTAAAAATACACCCCAAAACACATTATACTACTTTTCCTGAGTACGGCGGTACCACATGTGTGACACTTTTTTGCAGCCTAGGTGCGCTAAGGGGCCCAACGTCCTATTCACAGGTCATTTTGAGGCATTTGTTTTCTAGACTACTCCTCGCGGTTTAGGGCCCCTAAAATGCCAGGGCAGTATAGGAACCCCACAAGTGACCCCATTTTAGAAAGAAGACACCCCAAGGTATTCCGTTAGGTGTATGGCGAGTTCATAGAAGATTTTATTTTTTGTCACAAGTTAGTGAAAAATGACACTTTGTGAAAAAAAACCAATAAAATTTAATTTCCGCTAACTTTTGACAAAAAATAAAATCTTCTATGAACTCGTCATACACCTAACAGAATACCTTGGGGTGTCTTTTTTTCTAAAATGGGGTCACTTGTGGGGTTCCTATACCGCCCTGGCATTTTACGGGCCCAAAACCGTGAGTAGTCTGGAAACCAAATGTCTCAAAATGACTGTTCAGGGGTATGAGCATCTGCAAATTTTGATGACAGGTGGTCTATGAGGGGGCGAATTTTGTGGAACCGGTCATAAGCAGGGTGGCCTTTTAGATGACAGGTTGTATTGGGCCTGATCTGATGGATAGGAGTGCTAGGGGGGTGACAGGAGGTGATTGATGGGTGTCTCAGGGGGTGGTTAGAGGGGAAAATAGATGCAATCAATGCACTGGGGAGGTGATCTGAAGGGGGTCTGAGGGGGATCTGAGGGTTTGGCCCGAGTGATCAGGAGCCCACACGGGGCAAATTAGGGCCTGATCTGATGGGTAGGTGTGTTAGGGGGTGACAGGAGATGATTGATGGGTGTCTCAAGGTGTGATTAGAGGGGGGAATAGATGCAAGCAATGCACTGGCAAGGTGATCAGGGCTGGGGTCTGAGAGCATTCTGAGGGTGTGGGCGGGTGATTGAGTGCCCTAGGGGCAGATAGGGGTCTAATCTGATAGGTAGCAGTGACAGGGGGTGATTGATGGGTAATTAGTGGCAGTTTAGGGTAGAGAACAGATGTAAACACTGCACTTGGGAGGTGATCGGACGTCGGATCTGCGGGCGATCTATTGGTGTGGGTGGGTGATCAGATTGCCCGCAAGGGGCAGGTTAGGGGCTGATTGATGGGTAGCAGTGACAGCGGGTGATTGATGGGTGGCAGTGACAGGGGGTGATTGATGGGTGGCAGTGACAGGGGGTGATTGATGGGTGGCAGTGACAGGGGGTGATTGATGGGTGATTGACAGGTAATCAGTGGGTTATTACAGGGGAGAACAGATGTAAATATTGCACTGGTGAATTGATAAGGGGGGGTCTGAGGGCAATCTGAGCGTGTAGGCGGGTGATTGGGTGCCCGCAAGGGGCAGATTAGGGTCTGATCTGATGGGTAACAGTGACAGGTGGTGATAGGGGGTGATTGATGGGTAATTAGTGGGTGTTTAGAGGAGAGAAGAGATGTAAACACTGCACTTGGGTGGTGATCTGATGTCGGATCTGCGGGCGATCTATTGGTGTGGGTGGGTGATCAGATTGCCCGCAAGGGGCAGGTTAGGGGCTGATTGATGGGTGGCAGTGACAGGGGGTGATTGATGGGTGGCAGTGACAGGGGGTGATTGATGGGTGATTGACAGGTGATCAGTGGGTTATTACAGGGAAGGACAGATGTAAATAATGCCCTGGCGAATTGATAAGGGGGGGTCTGAGGGCAATCTGAGCGTGTAGGCGGGTGATTGGGTGCCCGCAAGGGGCAGATTAGGGTCTGATCTGATGGGTAACAGTGACAGGTGGTGATAGGGGGTGATTGATGGGTGATTGATGGGTAATTAGTGGGTGTTTAGAGGAGAGAATAGATGTAAACGCTGCGCTTGGGTGGTGATCTGATGTCGGATCTGCGGGCGATCTATTGGTGTGGGTGGGTGATCAGATTGCCCGCAAGGGGCAGGTTAGGGGCTGATTGATGGGTGGCAGTGACAGGGGGTGATTGATGGGTGGCAGTGACAGGGGGTGATTGATGGGTGGCAGTGACAGGGGGTGATTGACAGGTGATCAGTGGGTTATTACAGGGAAGGACAGATGTAAATAATGCCCTGGCGAATTGATAAGGGGGGGTCTGAGGGCAATCTGAGCGTGTAGGCGGGTGATTGGGTGCCCGCAAGGGGCAGATTAGGGTCTGATCTGATGGGTAACAGTGACAGGTGGTGATAGGGGGTGATTGATGGGTAATTAGTGGGTGTTTAGAGGAGAGAATAGATGTAAACGCTGCGCTTGGGTGGTGATCTGATGTCGGATCTGCGGGCGATCTATTGGTGTGGGTGGGTGATCAGATTGCCCGCAAGGGGCAGGTTAGGGGCTGATTGATGGGTGGCAGTGACAGGGGGTGATTGGTGGGTGATTGACAGGTGATTGACAGGTGATCAGGGGGGATAGATGCATACAGTACATGGGGGGGGGGGTCTGGGGAGAATCTGAGGGGTGGGGGGTGATCAGGAGGGAGCAGGGGGCAGGGGGGGATAAAAAAAAATAGCGTTGACAGATAGTGACAGGGAGTGATTGATGGGTGATTAGGGGGGTGATTGGGTGCAAACAGGGGTCTGGGGGGTGGGCAGGGGGGGGTCTGATGGGTGCTGTGGGCGATCTGGGGCAGGGGGGGGGGGAAATCAGTGTGCTTGGTGCAGACTAGGGTGGCTGCAGCCTGCCCTGGTGGTCCCTCGGACACTGGGACCACCAGGGCAGGAGGCAGCCTGTATAATACACTTTGTAAACATTACAAAGTGTATTATACACTTTGTATGCGGCGATCGTCGGGTTAACATCCCGCCGGCGCTTCCGTGTGGCCGGCGGGATGTTGCGGCGGGTGAGCGGCGCCAGGCGGAGGCGGAGGATCGCGTCACTGATGACGCGATCGCTCCGCCCATGCCCCTACAAGGACCGCCGCCATTTGTCAATACGGCGGTCCTTGCGGGGTCCACTTCCCGGCTGCCAATTGTATATACGGCGGTCGGGAAGTGGTTAAAGGACTACTGTAGGGGGAAAAAGAGTTGAACTTACCTGGGGCTTCTAATGGTCCCCCGCAGACGGCCTGTGCCAGCGCAGCCATGCACTGATGCTCCGGTTCACTTCTGGAATTTCCGACTTGAGACTCGGAAAACCACTGTGCCTGCGTTGTTGTGTCCTCACTCTCGCTGACGTCACCAGGAGCGTACTGCGCAGGTGCAGAACGTACTGGGCATGCGCAATACACTCCTGGTGACAAGCGAGGACACGGCTGTCACGGAAGAGCCATGAGAAAAGAGAGCGCAATCGCAATCGGGTTCCTGCACCGATTGTCATTGCGTTGCCAGATCAGAATCTTATGTCTGTGGGATACCTGCAGCCCAGCTTGGGGTCTCTCCTTGCTCTCAGCAGAGAAATAGCTCAGTAACCTAAAGTGCAGGATGGCTCTGTTGACTTGTTAATTAGCATATGACTGGGATCTGGGCCTTAGCAGACAGAGTTTGTCTGAGCTGATCTCACTCAGATGTTAATTACCACACCAAAAGTCCTTTCCTCCAGGGAGAGCCAAAGGAAGCTAGTCACAGCAGGAAGGCTGGCTCCAGCAGGGGCAGATTGAAATGCATGTGTTGTATGATTTGTAGCACGTTTTAGGAATACCGTTCATATGAGAGTTATCTCATTCTGCTGGTCCGGGTCTGATGAATATGTTGATATTAAATTGAGGCCACTGACATACCCAGAACCCGAGGTATCCCGCTATTTCGTAACCGGGCATGTGAACGCGCCCGAGTTTGATGTCATATGAACTGTCATATTCTGAGGAACATGAATCTGTGGCCGTTAAGTGTGTGCGGGTAGCGTAAGCCGAGATATGGAAAATGTCATATTTGGTGCTCACCAGGCACCCACCCAGGGAGTTAACCGCACCTTGTCCAGCCCCTGGGCTGGACCTGAGACTCCACCCAAAGATGGGGATCAGTCAAAAGTGTTTGCGAGGGACTCCTCCCTCATTCCTCCAAATTCCACCTTCATGGGAGCATGCTGCCACTCTGAGGAACAGTGGTGGCCATTTTGTCTGAACTTTGCTCCTGAACTGAACTGAACTGAAACCAAGAACTTTATGAGTTTTCCCAGGAGGACATATTTCCACGAACCTAAGTATTTTCTCTCTTTTATTTTTTATACTGTGTTATCATTTGTCTCTATAATTGTTGATTTTAACGATTTTCTGTATATATTAATTATTAATATTGCATATTTAATAAATGACGCTAACGTCATTTGTTTATTCAGCTACCCTGCTATTCAGCCGCACAAACTGAACCCTGACTTCTGAAGAGTCGCTACTATTGTTGCAAGCTAGAAAGAATAGAGTGTGTTTAACCGTTTTATTTGCAGGTCTAGAATCAGCCAGTCAGTGGGCTCCTCGGTCCCATGGTAACAGAGGTGGGGGCAGTTATACCCTGAAATAGTGTGTAAATTGTATTACCGTAACTCACAGGCTCCCTTCTAGTCGGTCTGCTGCCAAAATTCCAGCGGTTTCTGCGCACCAATTGCGACCACAGCTTGCATGGTCTGTGTGCTGAACAAATTTTGCGGTCTGTCCACTAGGGGTCCTGTGACAACGGCCACACAGCCGCTGTGGTTTTCCAGCTTTAACCACCCTGGCGTTCTGATAAGATCGCCAGGGCGGCTGCGGGAGGGTTTTTTTTAAATAAAAAAAAAAACTATTCCATGCAGCCAACTGAAAGTTGGCTGCATGAAATCCCACTAGAGGGCGCTCCGGATGCGTTCTTCTGATCACCTCCGGCGGCCTTCCGTGTTTCGCTCATGGCGACGAGCGGAGTGACGTCATGGACGTCAGCCGACGTCCTGACGCCAGCCGCCTCCGATCCAGCCCTTAGCACTGGCCGGAACTGTTTGTTCCGGCTACGCTGGGCTCGGGCGGCTGGGGGGACCCTCTTTCGCCGCTGCACGCGGCGGATTGCCGCGCTGCGGCGGCGATCAGGTAGCACACGCCGCTGGCAAAGTGCCGGCTGCGTGTGCTGCTTTTTATTTCATTAAAATCGGCCCAGAAGGGCCTGAGCGGCAGCCTCCGGCGGTGTAGGACGAGCTGAGCTCGTCCAGACCGCTCAGGTGGTTAAAGTCGGAAATTCCAGAAGTGAACCCGGAGGCAGGGACCGGAGCATCAGTGAGCACAATGGGCACAGGATGTCTGCGGGGGACCATTAGAAGCCCTGGGTAAGGTCAACTCTTTTTCCCCCTGCACCTCTACAGTACTCCTTTAAGATCACAACAAAGAGAGAGCATATCCAGTCTCTCTGAAAATGGTAAATATGTTAATAGAGTGGTCTGCTGACCCTGTACCTATTCACCTAGCAAAATAACAAAAAACAAAATGAATACAAGGACAGTAAACATTTGGTATGTGTGTTTGTGTTTTAAATCTCCTCGCTTGGTGAACGGGTTCAGGATGTACTCATTCACCTGGGATGGGGTGACCACTTGCTTGATCACCTCAGAGATGCAAAAGGCTACTACATAAACTATCCCCCCACAATTCTAGGGCCCCCTTCTATGGGCATTGGTGATGTCACAAACCTCAGTGTCACTGGGCAGCAATGTTCTGCAAGGGCTTCCAGATTTTCAGAGAAGACACTTCCTTCAATGTTGAAAGCCATAACAGCTGCTGATCAACAGGATTGGAAGCACAACCACACTGACCCTTTTTCCAGCTAACCAGCAAGTTAACCAGCTTGCAGTTGGCATACTGTTGTACTGAGCTAGTCTTCATATAGGAAGTCTAAACTTTTTTTTAAAGTACACCAGTAGGGAAAAAGTGCCCTTAGGGTGTACTTACCTTGGGAGGGGGAAACCTCTGCATCCTAAAGTGGCTTCCCTGTCCTCGTCCATTCATACTTTCCACCGCCGAGACCCCCCTTGAAAATCCACCGACAAGGGCTTGTCGGTGCAGGCGCAGTAGTGACTTTACAATGGGCTCCGGCGGAAAAAAGCGATTGGGTCTGCTCTACTGTACAGGCACAGACAGCTCGTGTCTGTGCAGTAGAGCAGACCTGATTGGGCTCAGCTATTGCTAGCCTGGCTGGGAAAGAGCATTTGCTTCTCATGTGTATTGCACTCAGGTATTTCCGCCAGAGCCCGAGGGGAAAGTCGCTATTGCACCTGCATGCAGAGGCGAGGTGATTGTTTACCTTTTGTCCAGGGGTCTAAGCGGTGGAAGGCATCTGCAAGGGGCGTCTGGGAAAGCCTTTATAGGATCCAGGGGCTTCTACCCCCTGCTGAGGTGAGGACTCCCTAGAGGAAGTTTTTATTCTTACAGGTGTAGTTTAACTACTCTGCCATGGTTCAGTACCATGGAGAGTGGATCTTTTCCTGTAAAAGCTAAGGCTGGCTGTACACTTATAGAATGCCACCTCATGTGGCAAAACAATCCATTGCTTTCTGAAAGGAAACTACTCAGGATGGAATCGATTCCTACCACACACTGCACAAAAATGTTCAATAGATTGCAGCAGGCAATCTATTGAAAATCTATCAAACTGCAGCATTACACTGTTTGCTGCAGTGCAACACTATGGGCTGCCAATCCTGCCTTGCTCCCAATTGACCTAGATCTTCCATCCTGTCCATTGATCAGACATTTTGAGGAAATAGGATCCCTGCAGGGAATAGAACAAGAAAATGTTTACCTGTACGGGCACCTCAAGATGTTTAAAGGGGTTCTGTGTGTGTGTGTGTGTGTGGGGGGGGGGGGTTGAAAATAAAAATGAACACTTACCTGGGGCTTCTACCAGCCCCCTGCAGCTGTCATGTCCCACGCCGTCCTCTTATGATCCTCGGATCCCCGCCGCCGGTATCAACAGGAGCTTACTGCGCAGGCACAGTATGAAATCTTCTTGTACTTGTGCTCTCTCTCGCGCACGGCCATGCAGCCGCAGTTGGATTAGATGCGTAATTAGACCGGGACCAGCAGATCATTAGACAGCGGCGTAGAACATTACAGCTGCAGGGGGCCAATTGAAGCCCCGGGTAAGTGTCCGTTCTTATTTTCAAATCCCCCCAGAACTCCTTTAAACTAAAGCCAATATCAAACAAAGCAAATTCACAAAGTAATCATGTTGATCAGTGTAGAGTATTAAGTATTCATTTTGGAATATCACTGAAGCTTTTACATTCAAAAGCCCCTTGTATGGTTCTGTCCGCCTGCAGCTGTTCACCAATTCAGGCAGGATTAGACCACTGCTATCTAGCTACAGGATTAGGCCACTGCCACCTAGCTACAGGATTAGACCACTGCCTCCTAGCTACAGGATTAGACCTTTGCTACCTAGCTACAGGATTAGACCACTGCTCCCTAGCTACAGGATTAGACCACTGCTACCTAGCTACAGGATTAGACCACTGCTCCCTGGCTACAGGATTAGACCACTGCTCCCTAGCTACAGGATTAGACCATTGCTACCTAGCTTCAGGATTCGACCACTGCTCCCTGGCTACATGATTAGACCACTGCTACCTAGCTACTGGATTAGACCACTGCTACCTAGTTACAGGATTAGACCACTGCTACTTAGCTACTGGATTAGGCCACTGCTACCTAGCTTCAGGATTCGACCACTGCTCCCTGGCTACATGATTAAACCACTGCTACCTAGTTACAGGATTAGACCACTGCTACTTAGCTACTGGATTAGACCACTGTCACCTAGCTACAGGATTAGGCCACTGCTACCTAGCTAGTTTCCTTTTAGCAGATTTAGGTCTTACAATTGCTAAAAACTTACTTTGTGTGAGCTAAAACTCCTACTTCCTCACAAAGGGGTCAATACACAAACTAGTGGTAAAACAGGAGTATGCAGGTAGTGCACTGCAATTTTACCAGCACTTAATGGCAGTTATATCGCACACATTGGCCTCAATTCGCTAAGATCATGCTGGAGATAATAAGGCAAGAGAAAACTTACCGCCACACAGCGATCTTGCCTTATTAAAGGGAACCTTAACTGAGAAGGCTATGGATTTTTCCTTCTAAAATAATACCAGTTGCCTGACTCTCCTGCTGATCCTGTGTCTCTAATACTTGTAGCCACAGCCCCTGAACAAGCATGCACATCAGGTGCTCTGACTGAAGTCAGACTGGATTAGCTGCATGCTTGTTTCAGGTGTGATTCACACACTACTGCAACAAAGAGATCAGCAGGACTGCCAGGCAACTGGTGTTGTTTAAAACGAAAAATCCATATCCCTCTCAGTTTAGGTTCCCTTTAAGGCGTAGAGATAAGTTTACACAGTGAGAGAGTTATCTTATCTCTTCAGTCCTTAAGTTACCTCCTCTGTAGTTATTTTCACATGCAGTTAATTAACAGCCTGTCTTTACCTTTAGAATTCTGGAGTTATTTTAAGGAATGAATAGTTAACTTTAGAGATCTCACCTTGACTTAAAGACAGAAGAGTTAAGTTTAGGTTTGCCTGAGGTAAAATATTTCCTGAATACTAAATTAGAAATGCGAAGTTCGGATCTTTTCAATGATCCGGATGATTCGAATCGGATCATTGAAAAGATCCGGATATTTGATCCGAATCTCGGATCATTTTACAAGGGAAGCATTTGGGGGTGAAATGACTAGAAGGACAGGAGAAGGGGAGGGGGGTGGACACACAGAGAAGGGGAGAAGATGGACAGAGGGCAGGGAGTAGACAGAGAAGGGAGGAGGGACGAGCAGAGAGCAGAAATGTTTGTTTGCACACAATACCCACATGCTGCAATCATATGCTTTACATATATTTCACCTATATGTTCAGCTGTATACTGCCAACTCCCATTCCCCAAAGCATTCCCAGAAGTAAAGTGCAGCTGTTTAGAGCAGTGCAGGAGGATCATATTGCACAGCAATTACAGTGCCTGCCCTGTCCTAGCCCAGCATGCTGCCTGTAATGTTACTGAGCTGTGCCAAAGTTTCCAATGTGTTCACTGTGCACAACTACGGAACAGACAGCCTATAATGAGCAGCACATTTCAGCCAGTATGTGTGCTCTACACATATCTGGCAGTGGCACCGATGTCCCCTCTCTCTCATCTACCTGTGGCTGTGCAAGGCTGCCTCCCCTTCAACAGAGCGATCCATCTCTGCTCTGCTTCCAGGACCCCGCTGCCAGCTGAGAGGGGGGCGTGTCGCTCCTGGCCCTGCCCCCTTTGCGATACGAATCACTCATTTCGATGATTCGGATGATTCGACTCACAAAATAGATTCGGATCAAAGATCCGAATCGTTCATGATCCGGACAACACTATACTACATGCCTTATCACCATGGTGATAACTCTAGAAATGTTATTAAAGACAGGAGATAAGCCTAGTGAATTGAGGCCATTGTACAATAAGTGCATCCTGCATTACATAAGTAACACTGGTTGCATAACAGGTGCTACATAACTTCCATAGCTACTGGCAAAATTGCTGTGTGCTGCCTGCACACGCCAATTTTACATTGACCCCATAGACGTATAGGCCCTTATATTCACTTTTCTCCTGGGTTTTCTCCAAGGAGATATTTTCAAACCTTACCAATAAAATACCCAGACAAATCTTTGTATGAATGATCGGAAATGATCGTTTGGGACCACTGACAGACAAAATTCTCCTAACCAATCAAACCAAAATTTGGATCTATTTCATTAATCTGATCGGATTGGTTAGGAGATTGTTTTTTTCCATTAGTGGCCCCTAACGATCATTTCCAGTCGTTCATAAGAAGAATAGTCCGTAAATGATTATTCAGCAAATTGTATCGTTAGTGGCCACCTTTTAAGAGCTACTTTAACCACTTGAGGACCACAGTCTTTCTACCCCTTAAGGACCGGCCACTTTTTTTCCATTCAGACCACTGCAGCTTTCACGGTTTATTGCTCGCTCATACAACCTACCACCTAAATGAATTTTGGCTCCTTTTCTTGTCACTAATAAAGCTTTCTTTTGGTGCTATTTGATTGCTCCTGCGATTTTTAATTTTTATTATATTCATCAAAAAAGACATGAATTTTGGCAAAAAAATGATTTTTTTAACTTTCTGTGCTGACAATTTTCAAATAAAGTAAAATTTCTGTATACATGCAGCGCGAAAAATGTGGACAAACATGTTTTTGATAAAAAAAATTAGGCCACTGCTACCTAGCTAGTTTCCTCTTTGCAGATTTAGGTCTTACAATTGCTAAAAACTTACTTCGTGTGAGCTAAAACTCCTACTTCCTCACAAAGGGGTCAATACACAAACTAGTGGTAAAACAGGAGTATGCAGGTAGTGCACAGCAATTTTACCAGCACTTAATGGCAGTTATATCGCACACATTGGCCTCAATTCGCTAAGATCATGCTGGAGATAATAAGGCAAGAGAAAACTTACCGCCACACAGCGATCTTGCCTTATTAAAGGGAACCTTAACTGAGAAGGCTATGGATTTTTCCTTCTAAAATAATACCAGTTGCCTGACTCTCCTGCTGATCCTGTGTCTCTAATACTTGTAGCCACAGCCCCTGAACAAGCATGCACATCAGGTGCTCTGACTGAAGTCAGACTGGATTAGCTGCATGCTTGTTTCAGGTGTGATTCACACACTACTGCAACAAAGAGATCAGCAGGACTGCCAGGCAACTGGTGTTGTTTAAAACGAAAAATCCATATCCCTCTCAGTTTAGGTTCCCTTTAAGGCGTAGAGATAAGTTTTCACAGTGAGAGAGTTATCTTATCTCTTCAGTCCTTAAGTTACCTCCTCTGTAGTTATTTTCACATGCAGTTAATTAACAGCTTGTCTTTACCTTTAGAATTCTGGAGTTATTTTAAGGAATGAATAGTTAACTTTAGAGATCTCACCTTGACTTAAAGACAGAAGAGTTAAGTTTAGGTTTGCCTGAGGTAAAATATTTCCTGAATACTAAATTAGAAATGCGAAGTTCGGATCTTTTCAATGATCCGGATGATTCGAATCGGATCATTGAAAAGATCCGGATATTTGATCCGAATCTCGGATCATTTTACAAGGGAAGCATTTGGGGGTGAAATGACTAGCAGGACAGGAGAAGGGGAGGGGGGTGGACACACAGAGAAGGGGAGAAGATGGACAGAGGGCAGGGAGTAGACAGAGAAGGGAGGAGGGACGAGCAGAGAGCAGAAATGTTTGTTTGCACACAATACCCACATGCTGCAATCATATGCTTTACATATATTTCACCTATATGTTCAGCTGTATACTGCCAACTCCCATTCCCCAAAGCATTCCCAGAAGTAAAGTGCAGCTGTTTAGAGCAGTGCAGGAGGATCATATTGCACAGCAATTACAGTGCCTGCCCTGTCCTAGCCCAGCATGCTGCCTGTAATGTTACTGAGCTGTGCCAAAGTTTCCAATGTGTTCACTGTGCACAACTACGGAACAGACAGCCTATAATGAGCAGCACATTTCAGCCAGTATGTGTGCTCTACACATATCTGGCAGTGGCACCGATGTCCCCTCTCTCTCATCTACCTGTGGCTGTGCAAGGCTGCCTCCCCTTCAACAGAGCGATCCATCTCTGCTCTGCTTCCAGGACCCCGCTGCCAGCTGAGAGGGGGGCGTGTCGCTCCTGGCCCTGCCCCCTTTGCGATACGAATCACTCATTTCGATGATTCGGATGATTCGACTCACAAAATAGATTCGGATCAAAGATCCGAATCGTTCATGATCCGGACAACACTATACTACATGCCTTATCACCATGGTGATAACTCTAGAAATGTTATTAAAGACAGGAGATAAGCCTAGTGAATTGAGGCCATTGTACAATAAGTGCATCCTGCATTACATAAGTAACACTGGTTGCATAACAGGTGCTACATAACTTCCATAGCTACTGGCAAAATTGCTGTGTGCTGCCTGCACACGCCAATTTTACATTGACCCCATAGACGTATAGGCCCTTATATTCACTTTTCTCCTGGGTTTTCTCCAAGGAGATATTTTCAAACCTTACCAATAAAATACCCAGACAAATCTTTGTATGAATGATCGAAAATGATCGTTTGGGACCACTGACAGACAAAATTCTCCTAAACAATCAAACCAAAATTTGGATCTATTTCATTAATCTGATCGGATTGGTTAGGAGATTTTTTTTTCCATTAGTGGCCCCTAACGATCATTTCCAGTCGTTCATAGGAAGAATAGTCCGTAAATGATTATTCAGCAAATTGTATCGTTAGTGGCCACCTTTTAAGAGCTACTTTAACCACTTGAGGACCACAGTCTTTCTACCCCTTAAGGACCGGCCACTTTTTTTCCATTCAGACCACTGCAGCTTTCACGGTTTATTGCTCGCTCATACAACCTACCACCTAAATGAATTTTGGCTCCTTTTCTTGTCACTAATAAAGCTTTCTTTTGGTGCTATTTGATTGCTCCTGCGATTTTTACTTTTTATTATATTCATCAAAAAAGACATGAATTTTGGCAAAAAAATGATTTTTTTAACTTTCTGTGCTGACAATTTTCAAATAAAGTAAAATTTCTGTATACATGCAGCGCGAAAAATGTGGACAAACATGTTTTTGATAAAAAAAAAAACATTCAGTGTATATTTATTGGTTTGGGTAAAAGTTATAGCGTTTACAAACTATGGTGCAAAAAGTGAATTTTGCCATTTTCAAGCATCTATGACTTTTCTGACCCCCTGTCATGTTTCATGAGGGGCTAGAATTCCAGGATAGTATAAATACCCCCCAAATGACCCCATTTTGGAAAGAAGACATCCCAAAGTATTCACTGAGAGGCATAGTGAGTTCATAGAAGATATTATTTTTTGTCACAAGTAAGCGGAAAATGACACTTTGTGACAAAAAAAAAGAAAAAAAAAAAGAATCCATTTTTAGATTTTATTTTTTGTCAAAAGTTAGCGGAAAATTGATTTTTATTGTTTTTTTCACAAAGTGTCATTTTCCACTAACTTGTGACAAAAAATAAAATCTTCTATGAACTCACCATACTCCTAACGGAATACCTTGAGGTGTCTTCTTTCTAAAATGGGGTCATTTGTGGGGTTCCTATACTGCCCTGGCATTTTAGGGGCCCTAAACCGTGAGGAGTAGTCTGGAAATCAAATTCCGCAAAATGACCTGTGAAATCCTAAAGGTACTCATTGGACTTTGGGCCCTTTAGCGCAGTTAGGGTGCAAAAAAGTGCCACACATGTGGTATCGCCGTACTCGGGAGAAGTAGTACAATGTGTTTTGGGGTGTATTTTTACACATACCCATGCTGGGTGGGAGAAATAACTCTGTAAATGGACAATTGTGTGTAAAAAAATCAAAAGATTGTCATTTACAGAGGTATTTCTCCCACCCAGCATGGGTATGTGTAAAAATACACCCCAAAACACATTGTACTACTTCTCCCGAGTATGGCAATACCACATGTGTGGCACTTTTTTGCACCCTAACTGCGCTAAAGGGCCCAAAGTCCAATGAGTACCTTTAGGATTTCACAGGTCATTTTGCGAAATTTGATTTCCAGACTACTCCTCACGGTTTAGGGCCCCTAAAATGCCAGTTCAGTATAGGAACCCCACAAATGACCCCATTTTAGAAAGAAGACACCCCAAGGTATTCCGTTAGGAGTATGGTGAGTTCATAGAAGATTTTATTTTTTGTCACAAGTTAGTGGAAAATGACACTTTGTGAAAAAAACAATAAAAATCAATTTTCCGCTAACTTTTGACAAAAAATAAAATCTTCTATGAACTCACCATACTCCTAACGGAATACCTTTGGGTGTCTTCTTTCTAGAATGGGGTCATTTGTGGGGTTACTATACTGCCCTGGCATTTTAGGGGCCCTAAACCGTGAGGAGTAGTCTTGAAACCAAATGTCGCAAAATGACCTGTGAAATCCTAAAGGTACTCATTGGACTTTGGGCCCCTTAGCGTACTTAGGGTGTAAAAAAGTGCCACACATGTGGTACCGCCGTACTCAGGAGAAGTAGTATAATGTGTTTTGGGGTGTATTTTTACACATACCCATGCTAAGTGGGAGAAATATCTCTGTAGATGACAATTGTTTGATTTGTTTTACACACAATTGACCATTTACATAGAAATTTCTCCCACCCAGCATGGGTATGTGTAAAAATACACCCCAAAACACATTATACTACTTTTCCTGAGTACGGCGGTACCACATGTGTGACACTTTTTTGCAGCCTAGGTGCGCTAAGGGGCCCAACGTCCTATTCACGGGTCATTTTGAGGCATTTGTTTTCTAGACTACTCCTCGCGGTTTAGGGCCCCTAAAATGCCAGGGCAGTATAGGAACCCCACAAGTGACCCCATTTTAGAAAGAAGACACCCCAAGGTATTCCGTTAGGTGTATGGCGAGTTCATAGAATTTATTTTTTGTCACAAGTTAGTGAAAAATGACACTTTGTGAAAAAAACCCAATAAAAATCAATTTTCGCTAACTTTTGACAAAAAATAAAATCTTCTATGAACTCGTCATACACCTAACAGAATACCTTGGGGTGTCTTTTTTTCTAAAATGGGGTCACTTGTGGGGTTCCTATACCGCCCTGGCATTTTACGGGCCCAAAACCGTGAGTAGTCTGGAAACCAAATGTCTCAAAATGACTGTTCAGGGGTATAAGCATCTGCAAATTTTGATGACAGGTGGTCTATGAGGGGGCGAATTTTGTGGAACCGGTCATAAGCAGGGTGGCCTTTTAGATGACAGGTTGTATTGGGCCTGATCTGATGGATAGGAGTGCTAGGGGGGTGAAAGGAGGTGATTGATGGGTGTCTCAGGGGGTGGTTAGAGGGGAAAATAGATGCAATCAATGCACTGGGGAGGTGATCGGAAGGGGGTCTGAGGGGGATCTGAGGGTTTGGCCGAGTGATCAGGAGCCCACACGGGGCAAATTAGGGTCTGATCTGATGGGTAGATGTGCTAGGGGGTGACAGGAGGTGATTGATGGGTGTCTCAGGGTGTGATTAGAGGGGAACATAGATGCAAGCAATGCACTGGCGAGGTGATCAGGGCTGGGGTCTGAGGGCATTCTGAGGGTGTAGGCGGGTGATTGAGTGCCCTAGGGGCAGATAGGGGTCTAATCTGATAGGTAGCAGTGACAGGGGGTGATTGATGGGTAATTAGTGGGTGTTTAGGGTAGAGAACAGATGTGAACACTGCACTTGGGAGGTGATCGGACGTCGGATCTGCGGGCGATCTATTGGTGTGGGTGGGTGATCAGATTGCCCGCAAGGGGCAGGTTAGGGGCTGATTGATGGGTGGCAGTGACAGCGGGTGATTGATGGGTGGCAGTGACAGGGGGTGATTGATGGGTGATTGATAGGTGATTGACAGGTGATCAGTGGGTTATTACAGGGAAGGACAGATGTAAATAATGCCCTGGCGAATTGATAAGGGGGGGTCTGAGGGCAATCTGAGCGTGTAGGCGGGTGATTGGGTGCCCGCAAGGGGCAGATTAGGGTCTGATCTGATGGGTAACAGTGACAGGTGGTGATAGGGGGTGATTGATGGGTAATTAGTGGGTGTTTAGAGGAGAGAATAGATGGAAACACTGCGCTTGGGTGGTGATCTGATGTCGGATCTGCGGGCGATCTATTGGTGTGGGTGGGTGATCAGTTTGCCCGCAAGGGGCAGGTTAGGGGCTGATTGATGGGTGGCAGTGACAGGGGTGATTGATGGGTGGCAGTGACAGGGGGTGATTGATGGGTGATTGACAGGTGATTGACAGGTGATCAGTGGGTTATTACAGGGAAGGACAGATGTAAATAATGCCCTGGCGAATTGATAAGGGGGGGTCTGAGGGCAATCTGAGCGTGTAGGCGGGTGATTGGGTGCCCGCAAGGGGCAGATTAGGGTCTGATCTGATGGGTAACAGTGACAGGTAGTGATAGGGGGTGATTGATGGGTGATTGATGGGTAATTAGTGAGTGTTTAGAGGAGAGAATAGATGGAAACACTGCGCTTGGGTGGTGATCTGATGTCGGATCTGCGGGCGATCTATTGGTGTGGGTGGGTGATCAGTTTGCCCGCAAGGGGCAGGTTAGGGGCTGATTGTTGGGTGGCAGTGACAGGGGGTGATTGATGGGTGATAGGTGATTGGCAGGTGATTGACAGGTGATCAGTGGGTTATTACAGGGAAGGACAGATGTAATTAATGCACTGGTGAATTGATAAGGGGGGGGGGGGGGGTCTGAGGGCAATCTGAGCGTGTGGGCGGGTGATTGGGTGCCCGCAAGGGGCAGCTTAGGGTCTGATCTGATAGGTAACAGTGACAGGTGGTGATAGGGGGTGATTGATGGGTGATTGATGGGTAATTAGTGGGTGTTTAGAGAAGATAACAGATGTAAACAATACATTTGGGAGGTAATCTGACGGCGGGTTTGCGGGCGATCTAATGGTGTGGGTGGGTGACCAGATTGCCCGCAAGGGGCAGGTTAGGGGCTGATTGATGGGTGGCAGTGACAGGGGGTGATTGATGGGTGATAGGTGATTGGCAGGTGATTGACAGGTGATCAGTGGGTTATTACAGGGAAGAACAGATGTAATTAATGCACTGGCGAATTGATAAGGAGGGGTCAGAGGGCAATCTGAGCGTGTTGGCGGGTGATTGGGTGCCCGCAAGGGGCAGATTAGGGTCTGATCTGATAGGTAAAAGTGACAGGTGGTGATAGGGGGTGATTGATGGGTGATTGATGGGTAATTAGTGGGTGTTTAGAGGAGAGAATAGATGTAAACAATGGATTTGGGAGGTGATCTGATGTCGGATCTGCGGGCGATCTATTGGTGTGGGTGGGTGATCAGATTGCCCGCAAGGGGCAGGTTAGGGGCTGATTGTTGGGTGGCAGTGACAGGGGGTGATGGATGGGTGATTGATGGGTGATTGACGGGTGATTGACAGGTTATCAGGGAAGATAGATGCATACAGTACACAGGGGGGGGGGGGGGTCTGGGGAGAATCTGAGGGGTGGGGGGTGATCAGGAGGGGGCAGGGGGGGGGATAAAAAAAAATAGCGTTGACAGATAGTGACAGGGAGTGATTGATGGATTATTAGGGGGGTGATTGGGTGCAAACAGGGGTCTGGGGGGTGGGCAGGGGGGGTCTGAGGGGTGCTGTGGGCGATCAGTGGGCGGGGGGGGCAGATCAGTGTGTTTGGGTGCAGACTAGGGTGGCTGCAGCCTGCCCTGGTGGTCCCTCGGACACTGGGACCACCAGGGCAGGAGGCAGCCTGTATAATACACTTTGTATACATTACAAAGTGTATTATACACTTTGTATGCGGCGATCGCGGGGTTAACATCCCGCCGGCGCTTCCGTATGGCCGGCGGGATGTTACGGCGGGTGGGCGGAGCCAGTTGCCGGGGGAAGCGCGCGTCATCAATGACGCGATCGCTCCCCCGGCATGCCTAAAGGACGCGCCGCCTGAAGGCGTATTGCGGTCCTTTAGGCGTCCACTTTGCCGCCGCCCATGGGCTGTGGGCGGTCGGCAAGTGGTTAAGCACTACGGAAATAGCAGCATTAGCTCACTCATTTCTGACCATCTTTAAAATGGAGCTCTACTCAGTTACCACCCGATTCCTGGACTCATAGGAAGATGGTTCCTGATCTTACTCAAATGTTTTTTCCTCTATGTAGTACAAGAGCCATGCTCACTGCTTAAAGATAAAGAAAATGTATATTGTGCTTTATAGGCAGTAGCTCTATAGGCAGTAGCAGTGTTAGGGAGTCTATAGGCAGTAGCAGTGTTAGGGAGTCTTGCCCATGGTCTCCACGCTAAATAGATGCTGGCTTACTGAACAAAAACCTGAAGAGAGAGGGACATGGAGGCTGACATATTTTTTTAATTTTAAACAAAACAAGTTGCCTGGCTTTCCTTCTGATCCTCTGCCTCTAATACGTTTAGCCATAGACCCTGAACAAGCATGCAGATCTGACAAAAATCTGACAATATAAGCTGCGTACTTGCTTTAGGTGTCTGATTCACACTACTGGTGTCAGAATGATCAGCAGGACTGCCAGGCAACTGGTATTGTTTAAAAGGAAATAAATATGGCGGCCTCCATATACCTCTTGCTTCAAGTTCCCGTAAAGCACTTTGGCTCACACTTGATCATTTTTAAAAGCAATCTGTGCCCACATTTGAGCCAAATGTGCTAATGCTAGAAATCACCCTACTTTCACTATCATTCTTCGGTTTCTAAGGGCCATTTCACACTGGCGCGGTGCGGCAAATTGCCGCACTGCTACCATAGCCTAATGTACCCCTATGGGGAAGTTCATACTTCCCACGGTTTGATACCCTTTGCCGGACGTCCCTAATTTAACACTAGCGCTGAACTACATTACTGTGCGGCTTCTGCTGCGATCTGCATCAGCCCGGAAGTCATGTTAGTCTAGGGCGACGCAGGTTTTTTTAAAAGATGACAATGCGACGTCGCAGCAGGCATGCATGTAAGCATATTTTTACAATACACTTCTGTGCACTTCCGCATACCCAAAGCAGTAAGTGACCGCAAGCGCGCGTCACTTTCTGCTTGGATGATTGCCAGACAGGGAACACTGTGTACTAACGCGGTGTTCCCTGAAGGCCTATTTTTGGTGGTTCAAGTTCCCTTAGAGCACTTTGGCTCACACTGCATCGCTGATGCCAATATACAGTCTGAAAGCAGCCTAAAGCCACCACAACGCTTCATTGTGGTTAAGCCTTGTCTTGTAAGAAACACAATGCAATACTCACTTCTCTTTCCAAGTTCTGGGTTGGGGAAGCCTGCCTCTGTCTCTAAATGCTCTAAGCAAGGATCACACTAAACATTTGTATGCAAGAAAAACAAAACAAATAAAAACCACTACCCAGAGAAGCACTGACCAATACATATGACCTCAGCAGCTTTAAAGCAATCCTTCTAAACAGCACCTTCAGAAAAGTTAAAACCTGCTACAGATTCCTTTGTTTTCAATCCCTGCAGTTAGTATTGCACTGTCTACATCATGTAACATTTAAGGTAAAAAAAAAAATACAAACAAAATCCCACTTCTGTAAACATAAGTATTTTTATTTAGCATTTTAAAACCATACAAATCCACTAAACATCTGATAAACAATGTACCGTATATTTTATTCATCGTTTCAGAACTGCTATTTGCATGTACAGTGTTTTGTATTTTTATATCTTTGCGTATTGGTTTTGCTTTTTACATGAACCCTCAAAAACACTAGAAGGCAATTCAATAAAGTGCTATTCATCCATGGCAACACAAGGCAGGCCTCCAACATATAGCTAGCTGCTCACTATGCAAATGGAACTGTGAAATATTTTGCAAAGACTATAGCAGTATGTATATTACCACTTAAATTGCTTCCTGTGAACTGAACTAAGTCATGGGTCCTTTCATTTTAATGGTCCGGTAATAAAGATAAAAGACTAACATTTAACTGGTAAATCCCTCCAGCTACAATTGTATTGGGAGGTGAGCTACGCAGAATGGCAAAATATCATCCTTCCAGCAATATCCAGCAAACAATAAAAATGAACAGTATCACCAGCCATGAGAAATCACCCTGAGAATGACTGACATTTTGACCCTCTGCTGAATAGGATTTGATGGACAATATGACATTTTATGCCCATATAATCTAGTCTGCGGATTAGACCTGAAAGCAAAATTATGTTTTTGTTTTATTGAATAATATCCGCTCGTACTTGTTTAGTTCATGCAAAGGTTAAGTTATTGATGCAGCTTCAAACACTTTTGCAAAAATAATCATTTAGTCAAACTCCTTTATTAAGCGTGCATGTCTCGTACAGTCTTATAGGAATAAAAACCTTAATGGAAGTTAGATGATTGTACCTTAATGGACAAACCGTTCCTTATTGCGTGACCTTTTCGGCTCACCCGGGCCAGGGGTCACTCGCAGGCCACTTCCATTGTGAGTTGCTCTTTCATGTTGATCTCATGCACAACCTGATGAACTGTTGCAATTAATCATGTCGGGTTAACAATAAGAAGCAAAAACACAGATTATTGGGTTTTGAATCTTTTTTCGCTATTTTTAGCAAATAGGTGCAGAAAATAACCATGCCTCTGAATGAGCAGAAATCCTGCTAAGTATGAACCAAATGTTTCCTATTCACAGAAACCAATACCTATCAGCTTCCTAGCTTAAAATGTAATTATGTGTGCACTTGGTGTGTCAGCAAAAATACCTAGTAGACCTAGATAAAATAAGTGTCTTTAATGAAGCGGAATTGCTGCAGTAGTCCATGAAGCTGCATCAAAATGTAAATTGGCCTCCATTAAAATCTTTCCCGACGCACCTAGGCATAGTGCAGCCTGGCACACGTTTTTCTTAATTCAAAGTGGGTAGCACTTGTTTAAAACAGGACTATTGCATATATATTTTCTGTAGAGCAAAGCAAAAGGAGCTTTAGCTGCTTCCTATTAAATGGAAATCCTGTGTTATGTACTTTAGGAACATTCTGGCTAATGAGAATGTAATGTCCTTAGTACAGCACAGAACTTCTTTTTGTGTTTGCAACCACAAGATGCTGGAAATTTAACAAATGATATCATTTAAGACAGATGCCTGCCTTAGGGACCTGCTTTTTGGCTTCCTGTTTCTGGCTTTTATTTTAGTGAGATTTGTAATTGCCACAGGATCTGTACCTGCTCAGTGTTTTAACTCCTTCAGCTAATTGAGAGTTGAAGAATTATTGGGTAAAAGCCGTACGCGGGTATTGTAGTCAGCTTTAAAATATGGCCTGTGTTGATTTTCTTTACATGTATTTGTTGCAAATTTTGTTGGCTGCATTGGAAGTAATCCAGGCCTGAAGTCTGAAATCTGTTGATGGAACGTGAATTAGTTCTCATGACATATTTTGAGGCTGGTTTTAAGAGAACTGCGAAAAAAATAAAAAAGGCAGAGAAAATGTAAAATCATTTGGGGCCTATTTTATTCATGTGATGTGAATTTCAGCAATTATTCTATTTTATCACAGCAATCTCAGCACAGGAACTGTTGTGTTTAGCTCTGCCTCATGATCAAGAGTTTTTGCATTTTCATAGTGCTAAATGAGTTAATGGTTTAGATTTGTTTTGGGAGGAGACTTGACCTCCAGGTAGTTATCAATGAGTTACACAGTTCTGACTGCAAATACACTGTAACTTAGAGCCCTGGATTTTTAACCCTTACAGCGAGACAAAAAAAAGGAACACAGGTTCTTTGTAGGATTGGAACTACCCTCCTCATTCATTTAGCTGACTCAGTCTCTTCATGGCCATATGTACTTCTGCACGCCTGATGTCTCTGTCAATTTAGGCTAGTGTTAAGATTTTAGTGATGATAAAGATTAAAATGAATGGTACAAAAACAATACTGTAGTCTCTGGTGAACCCAACCCTTTCTCAAGACGGATCCTCCTTTTGCTTCCAGAAACACGAAGACTGTATACTAGCAACCTTTGGAGCTATATATGGTGTTTGATTAATGAATTATTTTATATCTGGTAGTATCCACTCAGAGATAGGAAAATACTCTGATTGGCTATAGCTGCTGTCAAAAAAGAAAGTGGCCTAGGATCATTTTCTAAGTTGCTGTCAGTCACTTTTTAAGTAGCTACGTACAGAATGACAGTTACTATAGTCTTTTGACTTCCCAATGGTGCATGTTGTGCAGGCAACCTCACCTATGCACGGGGGGGGGGGGGGGTAAATAGTGTGTCAGCTAGGTGGATTCCATGTAGTTGTGACACTAATTACCCCACCTGTGCATAGGTGGGGTTGCCTGCAAAACATGCACCGTTGTGGAGTCACAAGCAAAGCAGATAGTTTTGGTGCATGATGCTTAGTGGCGAGCGCTGTAACTGAGCGCTGCTATAGCACTTGTGCTATAGTATGCGCCCCACACAAGGGTAATTCGGGGACTGGACCTCAAATTACTTCTCGCCCCAGATTGCTGCGACTCAGAGGGGGAATAGTATTTAATGCCGCCAGGAATTTGAGAGGCTCACCCTGCGCCAAGCTCACCAGCGTTGTACCAATACGTAAGCATCACGTGGACAGGTTTGAGAAACCTATAACAATCACTAACAATCATTCTGGGTAACAGTTTTAAAGAGAACCCGAGGCGGGGTTCTCACAGTGCAATCCCCATACAGAGGCTGGGTCTGCCTATAGAGCCCAGCCTCTGTTGCTATTTTTATCCCCCCTAAATCCCCCCTGCGCTCTGTAATCCCCCCTAAAACACAGCCGCGCTGTGCGGGCTGTTTTTATCTCTTTACTGTCACTCTCGCCGCTCCCCCCGCCTCCTGCAGAGCTTCGGTCCCCACCTGCGTCCCTTCCCTTCAATCAGCGGCAAGGGACAGGCGGGGACCGGAGTTCTGCAGGAGGCGGGGGGAGCGGCAAGAGTGACAGTAAAGAGATAAACACAGCCCGCTCTGACAAGCTGCGTGTCAGCAGCGCGGCTGTGTTTTAGGGGTGATTACAGAGTGCAGGGGGGATTAAAATAGCAACAGAGGCTGGGCTCTATAGGCAGACCCAGCCTCTGTATGGGGATTGCATTGTGAGAACCCCGCCTCGGTTCTCTTTAAGAACAATAATTGTATTGTCACTCTGCTTACCTGTTCTATGGAGAGAAGAACGATGTACGCAATAGTCATTTTTTTTGTTAGTGCTCTGTATTGACCTATTGCTAAGTGACTTCTTGGGACAGTTGTACAGACACTACATTTTCCCATTAGATATAACACTCTAACAATGAAAATCTAGTGTCCATGCATAGCTTTATACCTGGAAAACTGTGAAAACATTGTTGAATTCCAGGTCCACAACCAGGAATGACTTAAAGAGGAACTCCAGTGAAAATAACATAATGAACAGAGGTGCTTAATTGTTACAATAATTATGTACAAATGATTTAGTCAGTGTTTGCCCATTGTAAATTTTTTCCTCTCCCTGATTTACATTCTGACATTTATCACATGATGACATTTTTACTGCTGGCAGGTGATGTCAGTGGAAGTAGCTGCTGCTTGCTTTTTTGGCAGTTGGAAACAGCTGTTATTTCCCACAATGCAACAAGGCTCCCACAGTGTGATGTCACCATGGTTCTGACATCACACTGTGGGAGGGGTTTCACCTCAATATCAGCTACTGATTGGGATGAAGTTCAATCCTTGGCCACGGTTTCTCTTTAAAGCGGAATATAACCCTGCATTTCAACTTTGCTCTAAAACATTATTTACAGTATATTATATGCAACCAGCATTTTTTTTTTTACTAGACCAGCATTGGAAGGGTTACACAGGGCTTTAAAGTCCCTAGAGATTTCTGCAACCGAATCCGAACTTGAGTTAGATACTTTTTGTTTACAAATATGTGTTTATTATGACTCATCTCTCTCACTGAGAAGGAGCTTGGAGGACAGCCAAAGAGATGTATCTATTGATAAACAGTTACACACTAACTAAATAGAATGTAACCATCTGAATGTCTGCACGGAACTTAAAACCTCTGTGTTTAACCCTTCCAATGCTGGTCTAGTAAAAAAAAAATGCTTTTTGCATATAATATGCTGTAAATAATGTTTTAGAGCAAAGTTGAAATGCAGGGTTATATTCCGCTTTAAGGCCCCTTTCACACTTGCATTCTGCGCCGCCCTGTGTTACGCTTCCCCACAGCATCCCTGCCACAAGAGCCATTCAAGTCTATGGAGACTTGCACACTTCACGAGATGCAACGTAGTGCGCCAGAAGTATCAAAGTCACTGCATACCTGACACAAAGTCTGCATCGCGTTACTGCGTGATCCGTGCCTACTGCCCAGATTATGCAGTAATGCAAGTCAATGGGCGATGCAGTAAATTTAAATGACAGGAGTAGGATGTGGCATGCATACGCGGTCCAATGGAAGTCCCAGTGTTGTACTTCCTTCCTAGAGGGGGGCAGTGGTATTCATATGCCACTGTCACAGCACCATGGCACAGGGCCATATGAAGGCTGATTTCTGCAGTTACATCTCAAACCAAAAATGTAAAACTGGCCTAAAAGATCACCAACATTAGTCTTAAAGAGACACTGAAGCGGAAAAAAAATTATGATATTATGATTTGTATGTGTAGAACAGCTAAGAAATAAAACATTAAGATCAGATACATCAGTCCAGGGCCGGGCCGAGGCATAGGCTGGAGAGGCTCCAGCCTCAGGGCGCAGTGTAGGAGGGGGCGCAGAATTCATTCAGCTGTCATTCCTAATTGTGTTTGAAGCAGAAAGAAATAAGAAAAGGGGATACATAGCAGTGACTGCAAGCCAGATAACTAGATATTAAGGTGTTCGGGAGGTTGTGGGCCCTGTGACCCTCTTAGTCTAATAGCAATCAGTGTGTGACGGCTAGGGTGGCAGGGATGGAGGGGCGCACTTTGGTTTTTCAGCCTTGGGTGCTGGAGGACCTTGTCCCGGCTCTGCATCAGTCTAATTGTTTCCAGTACAGGAATAGTTAAGAAACTCCAGTTGTTATCTCTATGCAAAACAGCCATTAAGCTCTACGATTTTCAAAGTTGTGGAGAGGGCTGTTATCTGACTTTTATTATCTCAACTGTTTTCTTTTTCTCTGCCAGAGGAGAGGTCATTAGTTCACAGACTGCTCTGAAAGAATCATTTTGAATGCTGAGTGTTGTGTAATCTGCACATATTAGAAAATGATGCAATGTTAGAAAAAACACTATATACCTGAAAATAAAAATATGAGAACATTTTCTTTGCTGCTAATCTTCTAGTAATTATTCAAAGTACAAAACCAATTCATTATATCATATATTTTTTTTCGCTTCAGTGTCTCTTTAAGATCCTATTTAGTACTATCTGAAATGTGATATCTGCTTTCCCATTTACTCACTTATTGAGCACTGGAATTATATATTATCTTATATTTATACATAACTTTATTGTAAAATATGTTGCATTTTTCCAGTTCCTAGATCATTCCCCATAATGGCTGCTCTGTTACTACTGACATTTCCAGGAGTAGGTTTTCCATACTTGCATAATACACAGATTCCACACCTTGGTTACCTTATTTTACTACCAAATGAATATGTTAGAATGCCCTGCATGCTGGAGAGGTTTTTTTTTCTTTTTTTTTTTTTTATAATGCACTATACTGCTTTTCTCAGAAATTGCAGAATGTTAACTGTTCATTTTCCATGACTCAGAGGTTATTATCGTTATAACCAGAAAGTGTTCATGTTTTTCTAAGCAATATTCAGCAAAACTTTTTTTCATATGAAGCAGAGTATTTTTAGAACCACTAAATTAGAAACATTAACTTTAGATGTTGCAGACTATTATCATGAGGCGATTTCATACAATATCAAAGTAAAGTTTTGAGCTGAGTTATTGTTTTACTGTAATTTGAAACAGGCTTTTACAGTACGTTCTACACACTTTGCACATGACCTCTCTGAAACATTTCCGTACTCTTGCAAAGCTCACACTATTGGGCCTTGTCTGGCCTCTGCTGTTTTATGAAGGAAGGTGTCTTTAAAAAGTGACTGCATGACAAAAGAGCAATATTCCTCATTTCCAGGGACAGCACCTAATCTAATATTTTGTCTGGTCCTTTAAATGTCTTCTGCAAAGCATTTATTTTACACAAGTGAAATGTATGTCTCCTCTGTAGGCAATGGTGTAGTGACAGCTGCTGTGGAATGGCACATTTAAACGCACATGTCCTCTGAAAAATCTGTTGGACAGGGAACATACTTATCACTGTGGAAAACAAATGCTGTTTTCCACAGTCATAAGTGTCCTACTTGCCTAAAAGTCTGTCATTCAGCTGAGACAATAAAAACTTTAAACATATTTTTTTCGCATTTAAACATAAAATAAAACCATGGGATTCTAAAAGGAGGGGTAGGAGGATAGATACAATTGTTTAACTCAACATTTTTTTTTTTCAATTTAGGTTTGCTTTGAGGTCTCCATGCAGTTATGGCAGAAATGTGATGATTACCATTATTCAAGCACACATAAAGGTTATCTTTACCTCTGGTCCAGGGGCCCTGATGCACCACTGAATCAATCAATTTTAGTAAGCACTAAGACATCAACTAAATGATAAATTATGTATGAACAAGCATGAATTTTTAGTTAATTATCTGCATAGAGGAATGTTTGAAAAGCCTTCATAGGCAATTATGGAGTACACCTAACAAATATATATGCATCGAGTACGGTACTTGGTGTGATGGTTTCACAACTGGCACACACCAACTTTCATAAAGGGATATATGCTGTCAAAGGCACAGCCAGTATCAGAGTCAGGGGAGTCGAAATGGCTTACATTGAAAAAGACCGTCTGGATATTTGAGTGCCGGGTAAAGCCACTAGTAGAATATAAGAAATATTACCAATATTCTATTATTGGGTGCTGGATAATGCCAATGGTAGAATATTAGATATTCTACTATTTATTTACCTAACCTTCCTCTCACACTAATCCTCCTCCTTACCTACTCCTAATACTAATCTACCAATACCTATTCCTAACATTAACCTCCACACCATCGTTTGACTTCATAATTACATAGTTATTTGGGTTGAAAAAAAGACATACGTCCATCGTGTTCAACCAGCCAATAATAGCCAACCTGATGTGCTGGATTACATACCCCAACACTACTATTAACCACTTCACGACCGCCCCCAGCCGATGGGCGGCGGCAAAGTCCGGGCCCAAACGACCGCAATACGCCCATCGGCGGGGGCGGCTGCGGGAGTGGCTATGCGGCGATCGCGTCATTCGTGACGCGATCAGCCGCCGGGGACTGGCTCCGCCCCCCGTTCGCTGTAACCCGCCGGCCGTTCGGAAGCGCCGGCGGGTTACTAGCACCCGGATCGCCGCGTGTACTGTGTATAATAGGCTTTGTAATGTATACAAAGCCTATTATACTGGCTGCCTCCTGCCCTGGTGGTCCCAGTGTCCGAGGGACCACCAGGGCAGGCTGCAGCCACCCTAGTCTGCACCCAAGCACACTGATTTCCCCCCCCCTGCCCTCTGATCGCCCACAGCACCCCTCAGACCCCCCCCCCTGCCCACCCCCCAGACCACTTTTTGCACCCAGTCACCCCCCTAATCACCCATCAATCACTCCCTGTCACTATCTGTCAACGCTATTTTTTTTTTTAGTCCCTAATCTGCCCCCTACTCCCTCCTGATCACCCCCCCCCACCCCTCAGATTCTCCCCAGACCCCCCCCCCAGACCCCCCCCCCCCCCCGTGTACTGTATGCATCTATCCCCCCTGATCACCTGTCAATCACCTGTCAATCACCTGTCAATCACCCGTCAATCACCCCCTGTCACTGCCACCCATCAATCAGCCCCTAACCTGCCCCTTGCGGGCAATCTGATCACCCACCCACTCCAATAGATCGCCCGCAGATCCGACATCAGATCACCTCCCAAATCCATTGTTTACATCTATTCTCTCCTCTAAACACCCACTAATTACCCATCAATCACCCCCTATCACCACCTGTCACTGTTACCCATCAGATTAGACCCTAATCTGCCCCTTGCGGGCACCCAATCACCCGCCCACACGCTCAGATTGCCCTCAGACCCCCCCCCCACCTTATCAATTCGCCCGTGCAATATTTACGTCTGTTATTCCCTGTAATAACCCACTTATCACCTGTCAATCACCCATCAATCACCCCCTGTCACTGCCACCCATCAATCACCCCCTGTTACTGCCACCCATCAATCAGCCCCTAACCTGACCCTTGCGGGCAATCTGATCACCCACCCACAGCAATAGATCGCCCGCAGATCCGACATTAGATCACCCCCCAAGTGCAGTGTTTACATCTCTTCTCTCTTTTAAACACCCACTAATTACCCATCAATCACCCCCTATCACCACCTGTCACTGTTACCCATCAGATTAGACCCTAATCTGGCCCTTGCGGGCACCCAATCACCCGCCCACACGCTCAGATTGCCCTCAGACCCCCCCTTATCAATTCGCCAGTGCAATATTTACATCTGTTATTCCCTGTAATAAGCCACTGATCACCTGTCAATCACCCATCAATCACCCCCTGTCACTGCCACCCACCAATCACCCCCTGTCACTGCCACCCATCAAACAGCCCCTAACCTGCCCCTTGCGGGCAGTCTGATCACCCACCCACACCAATAGATCGCCCGCAGATCCGACATCAGATCACCTCCCAAGTGCAGTGTTTACATCTCTTCTCTCCTCTAAACACCCACTAATTACCCATCAATCACCCATCAATCACCCCCTACCACCACCTGTCACTGTTACCCATCAGATTAGACCCTAATCTGCCCCTTGCGGGCACCCAATCACCCGCCCACACCTCAGAACGCCCTCAGACCCCAGCCCTGATCACCTCGCCAGTGCATTGCTTGCATCTATTTCCCCCCTCTAATCACACCTTGAGACACCCATCAATCACCTCCTGTCACCCACTAGCACACTTACCCATCAGATCAGGCCCTAATTTGCCCCGTGTGGGCTCCTGATCACTCGGCCAAACCCTCAGATCCCCCTCAGACCCCCTTCCGATCACCTCCCCAGTGCATTGATTGCATCTATTTTCCCCTCTAACCGCCCCCTGAGACACCCATCAATCACCTCCTGTCACCCCCCCTAGCACTCCTATCCATCAGATCAGGCCCAATACATACTGTCATCTAAGAGGCCACCCTGCTTATGACCGATTCCACAAAATTTGCCCCCTCATAGACCACCTGTCATCAAAATTTGCAGATGCTTATACCCCTGAACAGTCATTTTGAGAAATTTGGTTTCCAGACTACTCACAGTTTTGGGCCCGTAAAATGCCAGGGCAGTATAGGAACCCCACAAGTGACCCCATTTTAGAAAGAAGACACCCCAAGGTATTCTGTTAGGTGTATGATGAGTTCATATAATATTTTATTTTTTGTCAAAAGTTAGCGGAAATTGGATTTTTATTGTTTTTTTCACAAAGTGTCATTTTTCACTAACTTGTGACAAAAAATAAAATCTTCTATGAACTCACCATACCCCTAACAGAATACCTTGGGGTGTCTTCTTTCTAAAATGGGGTCACTTGTGGGGTTCCTATACTGCCCTGGCATTTTAGGGGCCCTAAACCGTGAGGAGTAGTCTAGAAAACAAATGCCTCAAAATGACCTGTGAATAGGACGTTGGGCCCCTTAGCGCACCTAGGCTGCAAAAAAGTGTCACACATGTGGTATCGCCATACTCAGGAGAAGTAGTATAATGTGTTTTGTGGTGTATTTTTACACATACCCATGCTGGGTGGGAGAAATCTCTCTGTAAATGGACAATTGTGTGTAAAAAAAAATCAAATAATTGTCATTTACAGAGATATTTCTCCCACCCAGCATGGGTATGTGTAAAAATACACCCCAAAACACATTATACTACTTCTCCTGAGTACGGCGGTACCACATGTGTGGCACTTTTTTGCACCCTAAGTGCGCTAAGGGGCCCAAAGTCCAATGAGTACCTTTAGGATTTCACAGGTCATTTTGCGACATTTGGTTTCAAGACTACTCCTCACAGTTTAGGGCCCCTAAAATGCCAGGGCAGTATAGGAACCCCACAAATGACCCCATTTTAGAAAGAAGACACCCCAAGGTATTCCGTTAGGAGTATGGTGAGTTCATAGAAGATTTTATTTTTTGTCACAAGTTAGCAGAAAATGACACTTTGTGAAAAAAAACTATTAAAATCAATTTCCGCTAACTTGTGACAAAAAAAAAAAATCTTCTATGAACTCACCATACATCTAACGGAATACCTTGGGGTGTCTTCTTTCTAAAATGGGGTAATTTGTGGGGTTCCTATACTGTCCTGGCATTTTAGGGGCCCTAAACCGTGAGGAGTAGTCTTGAAACGAAATTTCTCAAAATGACCTGTGAAATCCTAAAGGTACTCATTGGACTTTGGGCCCCTTAGCGCAGTTAGGGTGCAAAAAAGTGCCACACATGTGGTATCGCCGTACTCAGGAGAAGTAGTATAATGTGTTTTGGGGTGTATTTTTCCACATACCCATGCTGAGTGGGAGAAATATCTCTATAAATAGACAATTGTGTGTAAACAAAATAAAAAAATTGTCATTTACGGAGATATTTCTCCCACCCAGCATGGGTATGTGTAAAAATACACCCCAAAACACATTATACTACTTTTCCTGAGTACGGCAATACCACATGTGTGGCACTTTTTTGCAGCCTAACTGCGCTAAGGGGCCCAAAGTCCAATGAGCATCTTTAGGTTTACAGGGGTGCTTACAATTAGGCACCCCCCAAAATGCCAGGACAGTGAACACACCCCACAAATGACCCCATTTTGGAAAGTAGACACTTCAAGGTATTCAGAGAGGAGCATAGTGAGTCCGTGGCAGATTTCATTTTTTTTTGTCGCAAGTTAGAAGAAATGGAAACTTTTTTTTTTTTTTTTTTCCCACAAAGTGTCATTTTCCGCTAACTTGTGACAAAAAATAAAATCTTCTATGAACTCACCATGCCTCTCACTGAATACTTTGGGATGTCTTCTTTCCAAAATGGGGTCATTTGGCGGGTATTTGTACTATCCTGGAATTTTAGCCCCTCATGAAACCTGACAGGTGCGCAGAAAAGTCAGAGATGCTTGAAAATGGGAAAATTCACTTTTGGCACCATAGTTTGTAAACGCTATAACTTTTACCCAATCCAATAAATATACACTGAATGGGTTTTTTTTTATCAAAGACATGTAGCATAATAACTTTCGCGCTCAAGTGTATAGGAAATTTTATTTTATTTGAAAAATGTCAGCACAGAAAGTTAAAAAAGTCATTTTTTTGACAAAATTCATGTCTTTTTTGATGAATATAATAAAAAGTAAAACTCGCAGCAGCAATCAAATAGCATCAAAAGAAAGCTGTATTAGTGACAAGAAAAGGAGGTAAAATTCATTTAGGTGGTAGGTTGTATGACCGAGCATTAAACCGTGAAAGCTGCAGTGGTCTGAATGGAGAAAAAGGCTCTGGTCCTTAAGGGGCGAAAAGACTGTGGTCCTCAAGTGGTTAATCCTTCTGCCATCTGCTCCATTAAGCTCCACTCTTTCTACCGCTATCAGCAATGTAATGGGATAATGGATCTGCAAGGTGATCAATCTGGGATTTAAATCACTACATACCACCCAACATTGAAAAACAAAAAGTTAATTACTTACCAAGGCAATGGGATCCAGAGGCTTCTTATGGCATCCTGGACCCCACCGCTGCTCGTCTGGACCGTGGCCATGCTCCCTTCTATGTATGAGTATGGCTGCACTGAACCTGCTCAAGTCCTTGCTCTTGTCAAATTTGCTTAGCGGGTCCCAGCACCACATTGGTGGGGTCAAAGGCAATGAGGGAATCCTCTGGACTATCCAGAGGATTCCCTCTGCTAAGGTAACCAGCTTTTATTAAAAATGTCTCTTCAGGTTCACTTTAAGATCTCACAGTATTACCAAATGAATGCACTGTATGTAACACACCAGAGCCAGTGTGTGTGTTCAAATAAAATCAAGGTTCTTTTTTCCTCCCTTGCTAGATATGCAGGTGTATTATGTCTGCCTATAGCAGACATTCTAACACCAGTGTGCTGAACCATTCTGTCAGGCTTACACTTGTAAATCGAATTCTAATCAATAAAACATATTCTGTGTACAAGATGATTTTGATTTATTTTCCTAAGCAGATATCTCCCGCAGTGACTAAGCATTCTTTTCTGTAACAGAATTTCATCTGTACTAGTGGCGGTGACATTGTGACACTATGATATTAAGACAAGACTGGTGACATGCAGCGATCCAAGCCCAAGAACTCATCTTTTTATTTCTCTGTCAGACTTAGCATGGCATGTAGCACAAAACTGGTAAATAAAACAGGGTAGGTATCACTGCACTTTTCCATTTCTGTAGTGAGAGCTACAGTATTTAGCTAGAGTAAACTGAATTCAGATTATGTATGGTTTCATGCAAGCACATGTATAATATGTATGAATTAAGCATGGTATATGCTATGGTGCGCTATGCAATAAAGTCATTCTGTAGGTCTGGTAATCACAACACAAATCATCAAAATACCTTTGTTACACATACATTTCCATAAAATGTTATATTCTGTAATACTTTGGCATTTCTGCTAACATTTTGCAGACCTTGGTATATTACGTTGTCAATGGAAAGTCCATTAAATATGTGGACAGAGGTATGAGCATTAGAAATGACCAATGAGATTCAAATTATTCTGATTTTCATGCAGATTTATTGCATATTGTATGCAGCCTGAGACAATCAAAACCAGCAGGAAATGCATTTGATTGGTCCAATTCCAAACTACAAGTGTTAGGAACTCATTTGCTGGATCCAGCGATGCAGCCGCCATTGCTGTGAGTCGTGCAGCTTCTGACACTTCCGGGTCCGTGCTTTCCCCTTGCACATAGTGACACATGTGTCCTTGCAACGGGGACGTGTACATACAGTCGCAGGAAAGTTAAGGGGCGGATGCATCAGCTCAAGCGTCCATCCTATTCGCTCAGGAAGTGGAGAGTTTAGTGTCAGCTGACATACTTAGTCAGCTGACATTCAGGCAGGAGTTTTGCCGCAATCTGATTGGTTGTGAAGTGTGTGGCTGGCCACTGATTGGTGAGTGCACGATTTAAAAGTCTGCTTGTGCTCAGTGTTCATTGACTATGATAACATTAGCTTCGCTAGTTGCTGGGTGAGCTCTGCCTGTTAATATTATTGTGATTTCCTGGATTTGACCTTGCCTGTTACCGACTACTCTCTTACCTGCCGCCTGGATTGACCTTTGCCTGGATATGACTTTGTTTGCTTGCTGCCTGGACTGACCCTTGCTTGCATCAAAACCTTGCTAGTTTGCTGCCTGGATTGACCTCGGATTGCCTTAATCTTGCCTTGCCTGCTTCCATTTGTACCTTGCATATCTGATTTCACGTGTATGATCCTGGACTGTTACTGGACCCTGTTTCTGCTTGTGTTGTCTGTTTTGCCTGAAAGTTTATTCGCTCACCCTGCATTCAGCTCCAATACGTTGCACATCAAAGGCCTGGGTGTAACCAAAGTCAGGCAGGTGTTTTCTCCTCACCTCCTGTTCGAGCGGGGACTCGCCACATAAGGTGAAGACTGTGGTGATAGATTGGGGCATTGGAGCTGATTCATCAGTGGATACTATGAGAGGCCTTACAACAAGATTAATTTGCATGTTTTTGACCATCTCTAGCAAGCACAAGACCCATGTTACTTTTAAACATTTAATTACACTGTAGGAAATAGTGTGTGGTTGAGTAGCTGACCATTCTTATTGCCATAACAGCTTCTACTTTCGTATAAGGTTCTAAAGGTGGTCACACACCATACAATTAAAAGATCCAATTTTACACCAATTCGATAATTACGATCGGTTGTCCCAAAAAAATTGAAAGCTTTTTTTCAATTTGTTCGAGAAAGCTGATTCGATAAAAGAAGATCGGGAGCGTTGGATTTTTCTGATCCATTTTTATCAAAATTGGATGGTGTGTGGTAGATTGGCAATTTCTTGATGTACAAACCCATGCAATTTTTTAAGAGTTTCCACTTTAAGCTTTCACACCGGCTGCGTTCCCTTGTTTTTTTTTAAAAAAGGCTTGCGATTTAAAAAAATGCAAGTACAGTAAAGTTACAATTGGAATCGTGGGAATGCAATCATGCTGAATATGTTTCCGATTTCCTAAAAAGGCAATCGCAGTTCTCCTGCATTTTGATTGAGGCCAACATACTGAAAATTGCAAAATGCTAAATGCAAAACGCATTTGAGATTTCTTTTTGCGATCGCGTTTTGTGATTTTTTTTGGTGTGAAAGCCAAAGAGTTAATGACATGACTAAATTCTGTAAAGTGCTGCAGAATTTCACCACTATATAAATACACAATAATAATAAAACTTCAATATTGTGATCAATAGTTATATTCACTATAATCAATAGTTATATTTCTATAGTCGTTCCTTCTGTTCTTCTCCTGCTTACTAATGGCTCTTTCACACCAGAGCTCATTTCCTGCGTTTTGACGCAAAGTCAGTACTTTGCATTAACCAAGGTAATATGTAAGGTTATAGACTTTCATTTTATCTTTCACATCCGATGTTTTGGTGCATTGCGGTTCGATGCACCCAGGAGCTTTTAATCATCCGGAGCCAACATTTTCCCGTTGGGTGAATTAGAACTACTGCCACTAATCAGCGTTGCACCGCAACATGCCGACGTCCATGCCGCAGATCATAACGCTTGCAGGAAATCGGCTCCTGCAAGAGTCATGTAATGTGAAAGAAGCCTAAAATGGCAGAACTTAGTAGAAGTTGTGCATAAAGCTATGTACCCACCTGGCAATTTTACACGCTGTCGCCTGGTGGTTACAGAAGCTTGATTGCGAACATCGCATAGCATTGCGCGATGACTACAGACTGAAACGGCAGATTTTTAAGATCCCTGACAACACCGCACAAAGTACCGCAATTGCTGGAAGGAGACAACGCAGGACCCATCGAGCGGTGAGTACACAGCTGTAGTTAGAATCCATTAACTTCAATTTTATTTGGCATGTTCTAATATAATAGATCATTCAGCTACTAGCACAATGCATAAATCACTGCAGCTTGTAAAATGTAAACAGCATGCCAAAACTAGAACTGCTGTTGCTTATGAGACTAGAAAGATATATCAAATTGTAATTACAAAGCAGCAAGTTGAAATCACACCCAATAATACAACAGCCCCATTTATACTATCCAAAGTGCTGTCCATTGTGCAAAACGGTCATCAGTTTCCCATTCAGTGCCCAGCACCTCCACTAACATTGATGATAGGACCGAAGCCTGTAAGTATCTATCCTGCCTTAGTCTGACTCGTCCTTAAAAAAGTTGCTATTAGCGGCAAGGATGAGCCAGACTCGTCCTGCAGTTCTAAATACTTACCAGAGCGATTATGGGCACCTCCGAACCCTCCCATTTGCAGCAGATGGCTCCTGAGGTCCCTCCAGCCACAGGGGATCCTACAAGATGGTTGCACCCAGGGAGAGTCATGATCCGGTATGTGCAAACACATTGCATCAAGAAAGTAAAAAAAAAATGTGTTTGGATTAGATTCAATACAAACACTTGTAATGAATCGAATACTAAAAAAAAAATGTGAAAATGACAGTTTATTGCTACACTGGTCTGAATTTGGGCATGGCAGACCATATAGACTGCCATGGCTGGGAATTGCTGAGCTGCGTTTGCGATTGCGCACACTCTCTTTTCCCACTTGCCCTGATGGTGCCATATAGCCATCAGGAACAGAGCGCGATCACAATGAGAATTAGTTGGCTAGACTATTGGAAAATGAGCACATTGGTTTACATGAAAATCATGGTACTCTCGTGAACTGCAAAATGGCTGAGATCCGCTTTTTGAAGTGGATCGCATCCAGTGGAAAAGGGACCTAAAGAACCAGCATGTCAGATCTTTAGCGATGCCACTGCACCAGCATGACGGCATTGTTCTTTGTACCTTTCGGAAGACAGTCCATTTCCGGGTACCTGGTGACAGTGTACTAACGATGCTGTATTGTATTGTACAATTTATAACGGTTAAAAGGATACCCCATATACATCATCTTATGGCTATCTGGGCACTAGCATGCCCTTATAGGCCAATGTTTGTTACTCGCTGTAACAGTGATAATTAAGGGGTTAATGTGGCTCCAATCGGTTTCAAGGACCACATGATTCTTTGCACCATTCGTTACTGCCTCAGGTAGGTGCATGTGCGCACCCTTGTGATCATTTGCAGCAGCCCTTGGAAGCTGGGATGTAGCTCCAGCATCCAGGACGCATGAGCGATCTCTTTTTTGGATGTAGGATGTACAGTACGTCCTAAATGCATTTTCAGTTAAAAGAATCATATTGCTGTCCATCAAAGGGACTACCCATCTATTGTCCCTTACGTACTGTGTGGCCAATCTGGGTGAAGCTAATAAGCTTCTTCTTTTTTTCTTTTTTTTTTTTTTTTGTGAAGAACAAGAGCTCTGAAGTAAAGTGCTAACGGACAAAGTGAATACAAACTCCATGCAGTGACTGTCCCTGGTAGAATTTGAGCCACAGATCAGAGAACTGTTAGGCCAGCATGCTAATCACTTCACCACTATGCTTCCCCTGGCTAGCTAGTCTGTTTAGTAAATGCCTAAATGCTAGACTGCGGTCCTTGTCTTGTGTTGTGGGGCTATTAATTTAAGGCCATCTAATTTAAAATGAGAGCACATCATAAAAGTTATCATTCCTGTACATGCCTTATTGTTTTGGTAATAATTCTGACTTGTAAGGTCATTTAAAATCAACCTAAATGCAAGCATTCACTCACCAGACATCTTGGATCAAGTTACTTCTTCTCGTTAAGAGAGTCTTATTATGAGAATTTTATTGCTATTACATGTCAAGGCAGAGGAAATGACTGGAAACTATTTACTTTAAATAAATCTGATCGTAGTCAACTTCACAGCAAGCCTTGTGTTTTTTTCTCTCTTTAAAATAAAAACATGCAAGTTAAACATAAGAGGTTTACATTAAACAGTGTACACATGTCCATACATTTACTTGCTCACCAAGGCATAGACGGACAGTAGAAGCAAATGGCGTGTCTGTCCTTATTCTCAGCTGAACACATTCTTAGCCAAGAGTGGAAAATAGATTTGTTTCTCTGGGGCAGAACTGGGTGTATTGCTCAGGAGGACAAAGGGATCATAAAAATATGTTTTGGCAAGAAAATAGTGAAGAAAGCACCACACACAGCTATAAAAATACACACGATAGCTTGTGCAGCGCATACTAGTCTTAGTGGGGGTTTAACTGCAAATTATGGGGCCTGCTATTCATATTCTGATAGTTTCCCATGTTTGTTGCATTCCTTTATTGCACCAGATGTCCACTGCCACTAACTAGGTAACATTTGGACCTAACCTTCAGGCCTCTTTTACACTTGCACTGCAAATGTGTGTTGCATTACCCTGTTTTACCGAAGGGTAACGTAGCAACAATGCAAGTCAATGGGGCCTAGCACACTTACGCATTGTATTGCGCCAGAAGTTTCAGAATTCGCCACCGAGCCGACGCAGAGTTAGCGGCGCATCACTCTATGACTTACGAGGTGGCGGAGGAAGTCATTGGAGTCAATGGGCGATGCAGGAATCTCATGGATGGGAGTGCGGTGCGTCGCGGCGCACATGCAAGGACTGACAGGAATCCCAGTGACGCACTTTCTGTAGGGAGTATGTCAGTGAGCAGGGGGGCGGCGCTATGCTTATGACCCTTTTGGCTCACTCTGCTGCAGAGTCATATGTCTGTCTTTTCTGCGTTGCGGTGGGATATCCCCACTGCAATGCTAAAAATAAGTGTAAAACTGGCCTAAAGGGAAGTTCCACTTTCACTTAAAAAGAAAAAAAAATCTCTATCCATTTCAATATACAGTTAGGCCTCTTTCAGACAGACGGCTGTACTCCACGCTTGTCGGGCTGTTCAGTCTCCTGCTGCCCGTGAGTGCCATTCGGGCGGAATTTAAAAGGGCACTATGGCAAAAAATGTTAAAATTTAATTTTAATGTGCAAACATATAAAAATAAGAAGTACATTTTTTCCAGAGTAAAATGAGCGATAAATTACTTTTCTCCTATGTTGCTGTGACTTACTGTAAGCAGTAGAAATCTGACAGAAGTTACAGGTTATGGACTAGTCCATCTCTTCATAGGGTATTCTCAGGGATTTATTTATTTTAAAAAGTACTTAGTGAGCAGGGAAGCTGGCCAGCATCATTGTTTAAATCCTTTTCCGGGAATATCTTTATAAAGATTAAAAGCCTTGCTGAGAATCCCCTATGAAGAGATGGACTAGTCCAAAACCTGTCACTTCTGTCAGATTTCTACTACCTGCTGTAAGTGACAGCAACATAGGAGAAAAGTAAATTATGTACATCTTGTTTGTCTATGTTTGTACATATTTTAAATTTTAAAATTGTTCGCCATAGTGCCCCTTTAAATGCAGCCAAATGGCAGTGGTTGTAGCGCCATGCATGTCAGCGCTTAACATGCAGTGGCGTTACCCGGTGGCAGGAAACCGCCACATGTCACATCTGAGTATGGTAACGACCACACTCAGATGTGACTCCGTGGGCAGGCTGCCTGTCCAATGCTGGTACCAAGCGCTAACAAGCACCTGGCTGTCTCAGCGCCTGTCAGCTGCCTGTTTGAAGAGGCCTTCACTAATTTTTCAGTGAGCTCATTAACTCAAATTGCTACTTTTTGCAGCTTTAGCAACCACACTCTGTGTGTTTGTTAGGAGAAAAGTTACTTGAGACTGTCCAGAAACTTCTACCTTACTGCAGGTGTGTTTAGCTGTATAGGAGAAGAGTCTTTGGCCTTGATTCACGAACTGTCAGTTATTATGACGTGCATACAGCGCACATCAGTTTTACTGGCATTTACGCAAGCAACTTAAAGAGAAACTGTGACCGAGAATTGAACTGCATCCCAATCAGAAGCTGATACCCCCTTTTACATGAGAAATCTATTCCTTTTCACAAACTGATCATCAGGGGGCTCTGTATGGCTGATATTGTGGTGAAACCCCTCCCACAGTAAACTGTGAGGACCATGGTCCTGGCAGTTTCCTGTCTGTGAACCTTGTTGCATTGTGGAAAAAGCTGTTTACAGCTGTTTCCAACTGCCAAAAAAGCAAGCAGCAGCTACTTCCAGTGGCATCACCTGCCAGCAGTAAAAATGTCACCATGAATAAATGTCAGAATGTAAATCAGGGAGAGGAAAGCTTTTACAATGGGCAATTACTGACTAAATCATTTATAAATAATTATTGTAAAAATGAAGCACTTTTTATTACATTATTTTCACTGGAGTTCCTCTTTAACATCCACTGCAGAAAATGCACAACTCGCATTATGTACACAATGTGGCTAATATAACTTGTGTTACACAAACAGTGCAACACATATTATACAAGCAATGTGTGCTTATGTATATAATGCAGGTTGCACCTCTCAAGCAATGCACGTCGCATTGTTTGTGTAGACACCTGTACATTTTTTCAGTAGTTTGTGAATTAGGGCCTTAGGGCCTGATATACTAAACGGCAGTAAATATGCCATTATTAATGCCGGTGAGCACCCCCCTTTAACCGATTAGTGTCCCGTGTTTTATCGGGTTAATGCATGTGTTGTAAATGGCGGTGCCCCCCCAGTTGTTAACAGGCGGTGCTCCCCCAGTGTTAGTAACGGTGCACTCTCTGTGCATGACAACTTTACCACTGTTTAGTCCATCAGGGCCTTAGTTACTTATTTTCAACACCTAGACTTACCTGTTGATTGGCACTTCTATCTACCAATAATTTAGAGGGCTGTGCCTGCACTAACTCTGCAGTGTACCACAATCTCTCATATCCGTCAGATCGTCACCTTCTTAAAATCAAGCAATACAAAATGGATAGAAGGGGGGACTTCATGCACCATAGATCCTCTGCTATAACACAGGGGAAAGACAACACAGTACACAATATATAAGTCAACAGTTCCTAATGCTTGTATTTTTTTTTCAATTCTTCATATAACACTATTCAAGATGACAGCAAAGCCTTCACTGAGTCCATCAAGAGGTGCTTGGTTGCCGTTAAATCCTTGAAATGCATAGAGCTGCTCTAAAAATATATTTTTTGGGGAAAATTTTCTTAAGTATTAGAACAAAATCAACGTTAATGTGGGTCTCTAAGCTGCCTAATGCACACTTAAAGGACTGTAAGTTGCATTTGAACAGCCCTACTGTGTTCAAAATTATAACCTCTGAATGACCCCACCATCACTATTCCTACTGATACAGGGGCATTAAGTACTCTTTCAAGTGCCCCTGTGTGCAGCACATGCATATTCATGTACAATATATTTCACCATGCACAGTATGCAGAGGAGCTGCCAGGATTGCCAGGCTGTTCTTGTACATGCACCATGCAAAAATAAAGCAAAGTTGAATTAAACTTTCAGTCACTTGATCTCATCTTTGCCCTGTTCAGCATACCAAAGTAGCACTGTTTTGCTGATGCAGTTTGCCTATTTCATTACGACTTGGGGATCCTTTAAGACTGCCATTTTGATCTCTGAAAATTATGAAAATGGCATTACCTGTATTGCACGTTTAACTCAGCAAGGAGGGGGCCAGCTACCAATGCCCACAGAGGCTGAATCATCAAGGGAGGAAGTGAGGATACCTTAGGAATGCAGCATCACAGACATAAACTAAAAATAGGTACCATATAATCCTTGTTCACAGAAAAAAATAGTAATAGCTAATGTTCACTTTAACACTTCAAAAATGTAGTCCTGAAATGCAGGTACAAGCGTAGTGTCAGGGCTGTTAACTTGTAAGGCTTATGTCACACGGGTTATTCACTCACTAGGAAGGAATTGCCCAAATGCTTTAAACATCACACTGAATGGTGTCACTAGCAAAGGAGCAGTTAGTTGCTCTGTCACTAGCAATTATAAACAGTGTTTAAGGAAGTAAGAGTGCAGCATTGCTACATTCTGTGGTGACACCTTAGCATTGGTCCATTTGCTAGCAACACAATTCAGTATAGCGTTAAAAGCATTCTGTCAGTTTCCTGCTAACAGTGTGTTGCTAGCAAGGGGATTACTTGTGTGATTAGTCTTGGAGGCTCTTTTGTGCCAGCGTCATGGCAGACAGGCTATGCTAACACATCGCTGATGGGAATGACTCAAACTACAATTGACATTCCACTCCATGGTGGTTAATTTATTAAATCGGGTGAACTAGTTGATACAGCAAATCTGAATTTAAATGTATGAAAAAATATTTACAATCAGGTGGCAAAAATTTGCAACCTTCACCCAGGTAATAACACAATACAGAATTGATTGAAGTTAGGGGTGTTAGAGTTTGACCGATTCCAGCTGTATATATACTGTATGTCCACAGCAAACACGTATTTTTTAAAAACCCTAAATTGCATGTATTTACAAAATGCTCTCACTGCAGGCAGGGCTGGATTACGGCCAAACAAAGCAAACACCTAAGCACAGTGAGTAACTTTTGGACATTCAGCTAGATATGCACATTAAGGTGTGGGGGGTGGGGGGGGGGGATTAAAGGAGAGAGGCAGTAGCTTCTGCAGCAAAAAAATCAAAGGGATGGGGAGTGCCTTACACAGTATACATTTAAATATGCTGCATGTTAAAATGGGCGCAGTTGTACCCAACAGTAGGATATTGCTAATATTACTGACCAGTAACTACCCCCCCCCCCCCCAATTATTTTAGGAACCGTCCACGCCCCTTTTCCACATACACTGTGATCTCTGCAGAGCATGCCACCATCTCCTCTCTTCTTCTCCCGCCGCGAGCAGTCATTGCAGCAGCAGTTGTAATACGCATACGTGGCACTGCGTCCAACTCTCTATTAATATTTAAGATATTCTCCTATCTCCTGTTCTAATATTCTCCTATCTCTCATTCTGATTGTAGAATCCTATTCTCACACTAACCTCCCCTCTATCTATGCCTCCTAACACTAAAACTCCCCCCACCTAAACCTAACAATAACCTACCCCTTACCTATACCACAGTTATTGCTCCTACCCAGAGTTCAGCTACACAGTAGCCAAGCTCCACCATTGCTATCCCTGTAGTCACCGCCGCTACCTAGTTTCCTCGCCATTACCTGCAGTTCGACTGTCCCTGCTGCTATGGAGTTCAGGTACAAAGTAGCCAAACTCTACCTACTGGCACCCGCCGCACCACCACTACAGAAGTTCAGAGTCCAAATTGCCGACTGTAGCTGGTATTGAATTATCATTGGTGCCTATGGAGCCGCCCAATTTCTTGGTTGCAAATTACACCCAAATTACCTGCTCCAACTTACACAGCCCCATCCCTCCTGTCCTGATAACTCACTTACCTCTGCAGCTGCAGCATTTTTCCTTTGTGTCCTCTCTCCTCCTGCTTCAGGCCTCCTCCTCTATACAGGTCCCATACAGGAATGTAGGACTAATATATGAGGGGGACGGTGCCCCTGACTGGTGCCTGGGCCCTTGATACTCAGTTGACCCGCCAGACCCATAGTCTCCACCTCAGTTACCTATAGATACTCAGCCCTGACTTTAGCTACGGACATGTGATTGCAACTTCACAATTGATCATTTACTATCCTATTGGCAACCTCCTTATGCTATAACTCATGAATGGTTTGTAAACAATCCAGACCAGGTTTGCTTATTCTATTATGATCTCCACTGTTCTACAAACTTATTAAATCAACCCTATGGCCTTGCTGGTCTCTGGCGTGATGGCTCCTCATTGCTAGTTAAAATGCTGATGACATTTATTTCCTAGTAAAGCTATGCCTTGTAATGCTAATTGCATTCCAGTGATTTCCTGCTTGTGATATATTACTAGCATGGCCTTGACGTGCTACTCCACTTTTACTGAAAATTGCTACAAGTGTATATCAGATAGCCACTGAACGTTTTGTAATTTCAAAGTATCTTTCCTTTTCAATTTGCAGCCAGCTATGAATTTCCAAGACAGGCTAAATCTAAAATTGCACGTCTTTGCAAACGTGGACTCTGTACTCACTTTGTGGAGTTTGGATTGGCTAGAAACATTGTATGTTCATGAAAGAGTAATTATGTAGCTGCCCAGAGTAGCAGTTTGTTATGCATTTTGAACACCAGGCCTAGACAGTATACAATATACAGTATTTACCTGTCAATGCTGTGTCAGGTCTCCTCTTCCTCCCCGCAGTTACAAGCTCTGGCTTCCGATCACATCACATTTTCCATCTGGAAAAACTTGGATAAAATGCATTCATATGAAAAGCCATAATGTCCCTGCCCACCCTTTCAAAGGCTTTATTCACTAAACAGTGATAACTCATATCACGTCCGCGATAGCGTTTTCGTGCGCTATCGTGAATTTTCGTGTGGAAATTCGTGATTGCACACGAAAACGCGTGCAAAATATGCTAGCGCAGCCATGATATGAGTTATCACGGTTTAGTGAATCAAGCCCATGGCGTGATGGTTTACAATGAGTAACAGTGGGGGTTTTCCTGTGCTAGACTTGCAGTATCAAAGGCTGCCTGTTAGTGAGCATTATACAGGCATGTGTTGGAGTAGTGTGTGTAGGATGGAGTAGTACATTAAAGGATACTATGCCACAGTGTAATGCTATACTGTGCAGCCATGTGGTGGCCTCTACACTCTTTGTTAGCCCCCCCCCCCCCCCCCCCCTAGTTTTTTGTAAGGTCTTTTGTGAGGTCATACTCTATATTTAAGCATCCTTCGGTTGATAATTGTGAAATGTTAATCACATTTTCACAATAAAGCATTTGGGGAAGATTATGTTGCTGGTAGGGACACAGCAACCCTGCTTGTAAATTAGTTATATCCTCCGAATTGCGTTCTTGAACTTTTTAATCTAGACATCATTGCAGGTAACTAAGAAATGCTCATCACTTAAAGGACAACTGAACTGAGAGGGATATGGAGGCTGGCATATTTATTTCCTTTTAAAGCGGAATATAACCCTGCATTTCAACTTTGCTCTAAAACATTATTTACAGCATATTATATGCAAAAAGCATTTTTTTTTTACTAGACCAGCATTGGAAGGGTTACACAGGGCTTTAAAGTTCCTGGAGATTTCTGCAGACGCATCCGAAGCTGACATAGATACATTTTGTTTACATAAATTTATCTAAGTGTTGAATGTGACTCACTCTCTCTGACTGAGGAGCTGGAGGACAGCCAAAGAGTGTGTAACATATCTCAATAGATACATATAACTAAATAGAATGTAACAATCGGAACTTCTGCATATCTCTCCATGGAACTTTAAACCTCTGTGTTTAACCCTTCCAATGCTGGTCTAGTAAAAAAAAATGCTTTTTGCATATAATATGCTGTAAATAATGTTTTAGAGCAAAGCTGAAATGCAGGGTTTTATTCCGCTTTAAGCAATGCCAGTCGCCTGGATGTCCTGCTGATCCTCGGCTTCTAATACTTATCCTCGGCTTCTAATACTTTTAGCCATAGACCCTGAACAAGCATGCAGCAGATCAGGTGTTTCTGACATTATTGTCAGATCTGACAATATGAGCATGCTTGTTTCTGGTGTGATTCAGACACTGCTGCAGCCAAATAGATCAGCAGGGCTTCCAGGAAACTGGTATTATTAAAAAGGAAATAAATATGGCAGCCTCCATATCCCTCTCACTTCAGTTGTCCCTCAACCTCTACTCACACTGCAGTCACACCAGCAGCCACTGCAGCTCACACTTTTTTGCTTTGGGCTGCTTTAAATATTGGTTGTGTTAGCCTAATGTGTCTTCTGCAAGGTACATTGCAGTTCAGTAAGTGAGGAATGGCAGCACATGCTGTTGGCTATAAAAAAGCACATTGCTGGAATGCAGCACAAAGAAATGTAACCGACATGTGGTGAGGCCCATGCGAAAGCATGCAAACCCCCTGCATGTCTGTTGTGTATGTGCTGCCCACAGCTTTACAACACAAAGCACCGGACTAAGAGCTTGATGCACGAACTAGCAGTAAATATACCTCGCGCACACTGCGTGTTATTATTACCGCGTGAGCATAGCGACGAGGCCTGTCAGTGTAGCATGCGCTGCCGTGGGATGCACTCCTTGCGTGACCGCTTGTATGGTAATTACTGCAGTAGCGGCCGCGCTTCTGGTAGTTATGAGCGCACGCTACACTGACAGGACCGCGCTGTGTGCATGCAGTAATATTAACCCAAGCTGTTTGTGTGCGGTACGTTTACCGCTAGTTCATGCATCAAGTTGTTAGTGGGAAAAGGACCTTAGTCAGACTTAAAGGACACTTGAAATGAGAGGGATATGGAGGCTACCATATTGATTTCCTTTTAAGTAATACCAGTTGCCTGGCTATCCTGCTGATCCTCTGTCTGAGGCCTGGTGCACACCGAGCGGTTTTTGAAGTGATCCGCAAACCGCTTCTGCCTTGGAAAACGATTGGCTAATGTATTTCAATGGGCTGGTGCACACCGGCGGTTTGCGGTTTTGAGCAAGAAGCGTTTCTGCCTCAATGTAAAGTATAGGAAAAGCTCAAACCACTTTGGAAAATGGCAGATCAGAGCGGTTTTCCAGGCGTTACAGAAGCTGTTCAGTAACAGCTTTTACTGTAACAATATGTGTAATCTGCTACACAAAAACACTCCAAAAAACGCTAGGCATGTTTAGAAAAGTCTGATGAAACCCGAGCTGCATGTGAAACGCGTCACGTGGGCTGGAGTCACGTGACCTCAATTCCTGCTCGGCCTCCGCTCTCTCCCCGATCATACCAGGAGAAGCATGTTTGCGGACATTCACTCCACTGCTGATGCTGGCGCCGGACGGGGCACGTTGGGAACAATAGCTGTTACAGCACCGGCAGTACCCGCCCAAGGTCACAGAGCCACTACGTGGACGGAAACAAGCAATACTACCTATATTGGTCACGTGAGTCCCGGACAAGTTACCGGTTGCTGTATGATCGGGTATGTGGAGGGCAAATTGCCCCGCATGTAATGAGGAGCATGTTTGTGAACATAGAGTCATTTACTGATATACCACCAAGCGCAAGGAAATGAAATGTATTCTTTGGTCACCTAACTCATGCTGGATATAGGAAGATATATACTAAGGGCCCGAAGATTAAATACCGGTAATAGACTAATAGGAGCGCACTCCTTTGATAGCCCTATGCTCCATATCTCAGCACAGCTACATTGTTTTTAAAGGGTGGGAATATGGAATTTTGTGCGTCTGTGTACAGGGAGTGCAGAATTATTAGGCAAGTTGTATTTTTGAGGAATAATTTTATTATTGAACAACAACCATGTTCTCAATGAACCCAAAAAACTCATTAATATCAAAGCTGAATATTTTGGAAAGTAGTTTTTAGTTTGTTTTTAGTTTTAGCTATTTTAGGGGGATATCTGTGTGTGCAGGTGACTATTACTGTACATAATTAATAGGCAACTTAACAAAAAACAAATATATACCCATTTCAATTATTTATTTTTACCAGTGAAACCAATATAACATCTCAACATTCACAAATATACATTTCTGACATTCAAAAACAAAACAAAAACAAATCAGTGACCAATATAGCCACCTTTGTTTGCAAGGACACTCAAAAGCCTGCCATCCATGGATTCTGTCAGTGTTTTGATCTGTTCACCATCAACATTGCGTGCAGCAGCAACCACAGCCTCCCAGACACTGTTCAGAGAGGTGTACTGTTTTCCCTCCTTGAAAAATTCACATTTTATGATGGACCACAGGTTCTCAATGGGGTTCAGTTCTGGTGAACAAGGAGGCCATGTCATTCGTTTTTCTTCTTTTATACCCTTTCTTGCCAGCCACGTTGTGGAGTACTTGGACGCGTGTGATGGAGCATTGTCCTGCATGAAAATCATGTTTTTCTTGAGGGATGCAGACTTCTTCCTGTACCACTGCTTGAAGAAGGTGTCTTCCAGAAACTGGCAGTAGGACTGGGAGTTGAGCTTGACTCCATCCTCAACCCGAAAAGGCCCCACAAGCTCATCTTTGATGATACCAGCCCAAACCAGTACTCCACCTCCACCTTGCTGGCGTCTGAGTCGGACTGGAGCTCTCTGCCCTTTAACAATCCAGCCACGGCCCCATCCATCTGGCCCATCAAGACTCACTCTCATTTCATCAGTCCATAAAACCTTAGAAGAATCAGTCTTGAGATATTTCTTGGCCCAGTCTTGACGTTTCAGCTTGTGTGTCTTGTTCAGTGGTGGTCGTCTTATTTAAAATAAATGCAATTTTGATATTTTTGATAACTGAGGCTCCCCATGCAATTATTCTATGTTTAGAAAAGTCTCTAAACATGCCTAGAATCGCTCTGAAATCTGCTCACAAAAACACCTAGCGTTTTCCAGATCTGCTAGCGGTTTTGGTGTGCACTGGGCCTAATACATTTAGCCATAGACGCTGAGCAAGCATGTAGATCAGATGTTTGACTTAAGTTTGACTGCATTTGCCGCATGCTTGTTTCAGGTGTGTGTTTTAGACGCTACTGATACATGAAAGAGCAGCAAGATGTCAGGCAACAGATATTGTTTAAAAGGAAGCAAATATGGCAACCTGCACATCCCTCTCAGGTCAGCTGTCCTTTAACAAGGTAAGTGCTATAAGATATATTCTGAATATATTCTACATTCCAGCACTTCAGCAAGGCTGGATGTGGCCGGAGGGCCCAAAAAGTGTCTGACAGTTATAAATGTAATACGGTTATATATTTTACAATGAAAAATGGAGAACATCTTCAATCATTGCATGATATTCAGAGGCGAGACTCCACTTCCTTAAGCTGAAGAAAACAATGAAGCAGGTCGAAATTTAGAAACTGATTAGAATCAGTCAGTTTCTTAGGAAGAGGATGTATTGGATTTCTTCTGAACTGAAGTAAGTTGACAAGTCATAAGCAGTTGGCAGATGTCTGGGCTGAAAGGGATCCTCACCACTACATTTTCTTGCCACTGAAGAAGGAATCTGTATTTTCTATGTTTCTGGAAGAAAAACCTCCTAAATTCATAGACAGACTTGTAAACTTAGTGATTTAACATCCTTTCTTAACTGTCAAATGTAATGTGCATTTTGAATGCTAACAAATCATATTAATAGCAGTGTATTATGAAACCTTGTGGCAGGCTGCCATTATAAAATAGTGTGTCACATATCCTTTGTAATGAAACCTACAGGTGGGTTATGTGGAAAAACTTGGAACAGAAAGAAAACTGTTTCAACCAATTTTCAGTATTTATATTCATTTGCTTAGCATAGAGTTTCTCAATAAATTAAAAGTAGACTTCATTTACTGGAACCTAACTTTATGTCAATTTTGCTTACAGAGGTCTCTTTGGAGGGCCAGATTTGTACTCTTTTCTGTCCAAGGCCACTGTCAGCAGCCACCCACTTCAGTATAGATAGCCAGATGACCCCCCTCCAAAATAGGTAGCCAGATGACCCTTCCTGCTCCCTCCATTATAGGCAGCCCATTGACCTTTTTATCCAGTATAGGTATACCCATCCATCTCCAGTTCAGCCTAATGACCCCTCCTTCCCTCCAGTATAGGTATCCTGTTGACCCCTCTCCCCCTTCCTTCTAGAATAAGAAGCAAGATGACCCCCCCTTCCATAAAAATAGCTTGATGACCCCCCTCCCTCCAGTATAGGTAGTCAGGTGACCCTTCCCCATAGTATAGCCTGCTACACACCCGCCCTTGATTATGTGGTGCCCTAGGCCATGGCCTATGTTGCCTTGGCTTAAATCCAGCCCTGTCTCTTTGGAAACTTTGATGGGTTAACACAGACCAAATTATATGTTTTCCTACATAAGTGCATTCACTGGGCCTGATTTACTAAAATGACTGATAGAAAACTGAGATCCTCTGGCTAAGCTGTTCTCAGTATGAGACTATGATATGCAGAAAATTGTACAGTGGGGTACGAAAGTTTGGGCAACCTTATTAATCGTCGCGATTTTCCTGTATAAATCGTTGGTTGTTACGGTAAAAAATGTCAGTTAAATATATCATATAGGAGACACACACAGTGATATTTGAGAAGTGAAATGAAGTTTACTGCATTTACAGAAAGTGTGCAATAATTGTTTAAATAAAATTAGGCAGGTGCATAAATTTGGGCACGGTTGTCATTTTATTGATTCCAAAACCTTTAGAACTAATTATTGGAACTCAAATTGGCTTGGTAAGCTCAGTGACCCCTGACCTGCATACACAGGTGAATCCAATTATGAGAAAGAGTATTTAAGGGGGGTCAGTTGTAAGTTTGCCTCCTCTTTTAATTTTCTCTGAAGAGTAGCAACATGGGGGTCTCAAAACAACTCTCAAATGACCTGACGAAAAAAGATTGTTCACCATCATGGTTTAGGGGAAGGATACAAAAAGCTGTCTCAGAGATTTCTGCTGTCAGTTTCCACAGTTAGAAACATATTAAGGAAATGGAAGACCGCAGGCTCAGTTCAAGTTAAGACTCGAAGTGGCAGACCAAGAAAAATCTCGGATAGACCGAAGTGACGAGTGGTGAGAACAGTCAGAGTCAACCCACAGACCAGCATCAAAGACCTACAACATCATTTTGCTGCAGATGGAGTCACTGTGCATCATTCAACCATTCAGCGCACTTTACACAAGGAGATGCTGTATGCGAGAGTGATGCAGAGGAAGCCCACAGCACAAACAGAGCCACTTGTGGTATGCTAAAGCACATATGGACAAGCCAGCTTCATTTTGGAATAAGGTGCTGTGGACTGATGAGTTATTTGGGCATAAAAAGGGGCGTTATGCATGGAGGAAAAAGAACACAGCATTCCAAGAAAAACCTACAGTAAAATATGTTGGTGATTCCATAATGGTGTAGGGCTGTGTGGCCAGTGCAAGGACTGGGAATCTTGTCAAAGTTGAGGGATGCATAGATTCCACTCAGTATCAGCAGATTCTGGAGACCAATGTCCAGGAATCAGTGACAAAGCTGAAGCTGCTCCATGGCTGGATCTTTCAACAAGACAACGACCCTAAACACTGCTCAAAATCCACTAAGGCTTTCATGCAGAGGAACAAGTACAATGTTCTGGTATGGCCATCTCGGTCCCCAGACCTGAATATAATTGAAAATCTGTGGTGTGAGTTAAAGAGAGCTGTCCATTCTTGGAAGCCATCAAACCTGAATGAACTAGAGATGTTTTGTAAGGACGAATGGTCCAAAATACCTTCAACCAGAATCCAGACTCTCATTGGAACCTACAGGAAGCGTTTAGAGGCTGTAATTTCTGCAAAAGGAGGATCTACTAAATATTGATTTCAACTTATACTGGTTGCACCTATACCTAGCTAACCTATTTTGGGGGCATCTATACCTAGATAACCTATACTGGGAGTACCTATAGCTGGCTACCTATACTGGGGGCACATATGTCTGGCTACCTACACGGAGGGCACCTATGCCTGGCTATCTATACTGGGGGTACCTGTACCTGACTACCTATACTGAGGGCGTAGTATAGGTTCGCCAGTCCATGGAGGGGTGGAAACAATTTTTGCACCCTCTCCCTGCGTACAATTTAGCTTAGAAACTGTCCTGCCTGTGTTCAAATCGTGGTAGGTAAAGCTTCTTCTATGTGTGTGACTCACAACTACTATTAAGAGAATGGGCAAGGCCCCTTCAAACCCCATCACATGTCGACAGTGCCTGGCAATCCCTCCAGAGGGCAGCAACACAGGAATAGGTACAAATGCCGACAACGCACCGTATAGAGATAAAATCCAGAATTCTTTATTGGTACATCCAAAACACATGCTGGCATCTGATGCATTTTCTGACACACAAGTCCTTAGTCATAGCTCCAAACTACTTTACTGTAGATAAATAATCAACATGACAACCAGGATATCATAATAATTTTACCACTTCCGTATCAGCAGTCTCTAACAGAGATTCCTGCCGAATCACCGCAATATTTCGCCGCTCCCGCCAGTCACGCCATTCTGTCCCCGCTGCAGTTCCCTTTCTCTGGCATCCCTATGACGGCAGAGCGCTGTGCGCCGGTCAGGAGCCGCTTTCATTGGTTCCTGATCCTGTCAATCAATGTAAGCCAATGGTTTTGGCTTACAATGAAGAGAGGGCCAGAAGCCAATGAAAATGGCTCCTGACAGGCTCACAGAGCTCTACTGTCATAGAGACAGCAGGGTGAGTGTATTGCAGCGGGAGAAAATGGCGCGATCGGCGGTAACAGCAGGGACATGCGATTCAGCAGGACGTTGAATCTACGTCCAGTCAGAGTGGCAGCACCACCTGCTGGACATAGATTCATACTGGGTCGGTCCGGAATCAGTAAAAAAAATAGCATGTGTAGTCCTCTTAGATCCAGTTTCCTACCAGGTGCCGTGAACTTCAGTTGACAGTCACTACTTTTATCTTATTCTTAGTAGATACCTTTAGCAGAGTGATCAGTGGCGGCGCTACACTGGGGCTTACCCAGGCTTAAGCCCCAGCTCACAAGCTGTCAGCCCCACCAAAAGCCCCCCCTGCCTGTACCATCCTTAACAGGCGGCATTGGTAAAAATATGTTACAGCGGGGGGCGCCAGCCAGGGCATCTTTGCCGCACAGCTAATAGAGACAGAGCTGGCTGACAGAGGGAGAGACTCCAGTCCCGCCCCTCAGCTCAGGCATCCAACTGCAGCCCAGCTTTTCCTCCTCTCAGCCTATTTCTTCCTGTCAGCCGGGCTCCAGCTCCACCCCCTTTCTAGGACACGAGATACTGAATGGGGAACGAGACATCCTGCAGGAAAGTGTAGCCAGCCGTGCCATACAAGTGACAGCAGCAAAAGCAGTCAGTCAAGCCCAGCAATGAATCACCACAGAAAGGTTTGGGCTGACAGTCTCACGTTCATTGTCTGTAGTTGCTGCCTGTGTACCTTCTTCCAGCCCCCGACTGCAGCTCTGACCCAGGTGCTGCAAGCAGGGGGAACTGTCTTTCCCTCTTAGATAGTGTCTCTCCTCTCATTCCTCCATCCTCCAAATTGCCAGCATTCACTTGTGAATTAGGTCGGCCTGGAGACTCTTATGAGCACACAGAATGTAATCATGGGGGAAGGGAGCCTTATGGTGTGCACTGATATCCTCCTGCTGACCAGCCATGAACTGGGGTCAGTTTAACTCATTAGTTTCACATACCCTGGACTGAACTAAACTGAAGACTGGGGGAAAAAAAGAGATTCACTTTACCTGGAGCTTCTCCCAGCCCCCTGCAGACATTCTGTCAAAGATCCTCCGGTCTTCCACCGCAGCTCGGTTTATTCACCGCCGACTTACAAGTCAACAGCCATTGTGCCTGCGCAGCTCTGGCCATACGTATCCTTGTTTGCGCTCCTGTGGCCAGCAGTGTATTGTGCAGGTGCAGTATGAGAAAATCTGTTCTGCGTCTGCGAACGATTACAAACTGCGCCTGGCGGGGGACCAGAGGATCATTCCAGGTATGTGCGGGCACAGGATGTCTAACAGAGGCCCCAGGTAAGTGAATCTCTTTGTTTTTATTTAATCTTCAGGTTCACTTTAAGGTGGCCATACATTTATCGACTTTGTGGCCGATCAAAATCAGTGCTGCCAAGACAATGCGTGAAAGATGATGCAACCAATTTCGGGCTGAAATTGGTTGCATGTATTGATCGGACATGATGAAAGATGTCAGACCGGCGTGGTTGATCAGGTGTACAGCTGTAACCGCGAGCAATATCAGAATGAGCGACGAAACCCCCAGCACTGTCCCCTCTAAAGTCAAATGTGTACTATTCTTAATGTGTCCGCAGCTGGCTCCATCCACAATCTGCATACATTTGCCTATGTTACTGCGGCAACCACCTAGGGCACGTGTATGCAGATTTTGGACGAAGCCCGCAGCGGACACGGACAGGTAAAGTATAATGCAACAGGAAGGAGGGGCAGCGTCAAGGTGGTGGTTGCGGTGTCACAAGGTTGATTCCCAATCGATATCAGCATAAAATCGATCGGGAATTGGCCTGCAGTGCATGGGCAACCAACTGATCTCTTTCTAATTAGATTCAATTAGAGAGAGATTTGTCTCGTGATGGAATCTGCCCATCATCGCCTGATGTATGGCTACCTTTGGAGTGCTGCCAGATTACGTGTGTTTTGGGGGGAAACTACGGTGGTGCTCAAACTTCCCCGGCAGGCCCACTTACACCACTGTCTCTCATTACATGCATTTACTGGTGAAAGGCTGTCTCTCATTACATGCATTTACTGGGGAAACGCTCTCTGTCATTATGTGCATTTACTGATGAAAGGCTGTCTCTCATTGTATGCATTTACTGGTGAAAGGCTGTCTCTCATTACATGCATTTGCTGGTGAAAGGCTGTCTGTCATTACGTTCATTTACTGGTGAAAAGCTGTCTCTTATGTGCATTTACTGGTGAAAGGCTGTCTCTTATTCCGTGCATTTACTGGGGAAACGCTGTCTCTCATTACATGCATTTACTGGTGAAATGCTGTCTGTCATTACGTTCATTTACTGGTGAAAAGCTGTCTCTTATGTGCATGTACTGGTAAAAAGCTGTCTCTTATGTTCATTTACTGGGGAAACGCTGTCTCTCATTACATGCATTTACTGGTGAACGGCTTTCTCTCATTCCGTGCATTTACTGGGGAAACGCTGTCTCTCATTACATGCATTTACTGGTGAAAGGCTGTCTGTCATTACTTGCATTTACTGGTGGAACACTGTCTCTTATGTGCATGTACTGGTGAAATGCTGACTCTCATTACATGCATTTACTGATGAAACGCGGTCTCTCATTATGTGTATTTACTGGGCAAACGCTGTCTGTCATTATGTGCATTTACTTCATAGTTTTTATGTAACTACATTAGCTGGTATAACTACCTTACAGTTAGCCCGCCCACATGACATCATGACCACGCCCATTTTCCTCCCATGAGCCCCACCTGCCAGCCACTGTGCCCCTTCTGAGCCACCCCATAAGTCTGAAGCTGGAGCCGCCGCTGAGAGTGATGTTGATTGGAAAGCAGAAAAGTGGCATGAAAAACCTTGCCTTATAATGCTTGTCAAGCACTACTATTACAGTACCTGTCCTACACCATTGAACACTCTTGCGTATGTAAGGAAAGCCCCAATTTATGGAAGTTTTGCTGGTTTATCAAGGAAAGTGATAACTAGGTGATCACCACCGCAATAAAATCATTATAAGAAACAGCTACACTGTAACTTCTATGCCATACCCCATGCTACAAAGTCAGTTGTCAAAAGACCAAGTGACAAATCCGATCATAGGTTAGTGCGATGGTAAAAGACCATTTCGGGTATAACTGACTCTTCCTCAAGCACAATGAAAAATCATATAGGATGGTGGCATGCAAGTACAATCACTTAAAATTATTTGCACTCCTATAAAAAATCAGCACATTTTGAAAAAATGCTAAATCTTTTAAATGACTGGCATTTCTGTGTTTTGATTGACATACACCCGTGGGTCACATTATGAATGTATGAATACCTTACCTACTTATTATTATTATTAGGTATACCTTACTAATGCGTTGCCTCAAGCACTGCCTTAATTCAGTAGGTGAAAGCATTGGCAGAAAGAGGCAAGATTAGGAGCAGTAGGAATGATGGATACGTTTTTCAGCACCATTTAAAATAATTCCAGTGATAAGAGTATAATGAGGAGGATAACTAAGACAAGGATGCTAAAGGAGATCAGGTAAGTGATGTTTTTTCAGTTGAGAAGGGTCAACAAGCTGTGGAAGGGAAAGTTACAGCCCTGGAACTCCTCCAAGGTTGTAACTGTCTTGATTGAGTATGGAATAGTTCCAAAGGGTAGGGGCAGCATGACAGTGGACAGTGGTCTCTGGGGACTATGTTAAAACTTTAGGAGCATACAGTTAGATCTCAGTGTCATCCATATGCAATTATAATTAGATGCTGAAAAAGAATACGTGTTTTTTAAGGGATGTGTTGTAAAGAGAAAAGAGATCAAGAGTTCAAAAGGAACTAAAAAGCTCAACCCTTCTCCCCACCTACTGACATATGCCAAGCACAGTTTTGCCTTGCTGAAAGAGAAGGAATTGGTAAGTATTCAGCTTTATGTGAGAAAGAGGCTACTCCCATAATGGGTAACTTAATGACAATGAGTTAACATGCCAATCACTCTTTTAGATGACTTTGCAATGACTAGGCTGTAGGTGTACAGTATACCAGCGGTTCTAGATGCATGCCCATAAAGGAATGATCTTCATATTCACTCATTATCTGAAAGTCATGTATCATAGAAAACATGAACCTACTAAAATAAAAATGTGTAAGTTGCCATTGGTAACCTAGATATATTAGAAGATTCCTGTCTGCCATCAATCTCATGCACTACTTTGTGAGTAACTTAGGCTCAGTTCCATCTTGGAGTGAATGCAAAACGGCATGGCAAGAGTCATTACACCGGCAGCACGCGCCATCACACCGGCCGGCGCATGCGCAGGACTCTCACACTGGCTGGCGTGATCACATGTAATATGCTCAGCGGGGACTCGTACTAGCGACTTCAGGCCAAAGTCGCCAATTAGCGGATCAACCAGCAAGACCAAGAGGTCAGCCAGGAGGACGCCGTGGGACCTCGTGACCTACGATGTGCTGGAGGAAGCCCCAGGTAGGTGCAAATTGTGTTTTTTAAGGTGCTCAGTATCCCTTTAATTGTTTATATGCACCTGACCCATTCGAAAAAATGCAGCAGGTTTGCAACACAGCAAACGTATCCAGTTATTTTTGCACGTGGAATCGGTTCCTATTTATAACAAAAGGATCCACTTATTGGAAAATTGTACCGGGTTGTTTTTGCGGGTGTGTGTGTGTGGGGGGGGGGGGGGTTGTGGGAACTGAGCCTTACTGTAAATTCTGAATTTTACAATATCTTCACGCGCATGCCTCTTCTGTGTTCCTGACTGCCTGTGTAGTGAAGCAAGAATGAGAAGGGTACCTTTTCAACTAAGTTACTTTTTGTAACTACGGTAAATTATCACAAAGAAAATAATAATTCTCTCTGGGACAACTTTAAAAAGTACACTGCAAGGGCGTTAGCAATCTGTGTTAAAACATTTTTACCTCTGTCGGAAGTAGAGTTAAAAAAGCACAAGACAATTAAACACAATTAGGGCTGACCTAAAACATAACTTAGTAAATTACTGTATTAAAACGTTGAGCATGGAGATAAAGATTATTTTAAAGTTCCTAATCAACTTGATGTAGGTCCCTATGAGGCAATGTTTAAGGTATTTTATACTGTAGTTGTCCCCTCCTTGTTGTCAAGCTAATATAAACAATGACCTTCAAAAAAACGTATATTTTTCACCTCCACATAGGAGACTTCTGCAAAGTGAAGAAACAAAGCACTGGCACCAGAATGCAGCAAGGAGGATATAAACCACAAGTGGTCTTACCTGCAGCGTGCTCCACAAACGTTCAAATTGCAGTCCTCTCTGAAGTCTCTGAAGAAGCAGAGTTCATCTCTGCGAAACAGCTGTCAGACATCTCGTTTTTCCCCCCACTGCTGTAACCACTGTGTCTACCCACCACAATAAAGGGTTTTTATGCAGCTGATGCCCATCATCTCTCATCTTTTTTGGACTGATATAGGAGACTTCATCAGAGGTCAAAAAAGTGCAAGGTGTCAGGTTGCAAAGTGTTTGAAAAATGAACATATGAGTATACAATTAAATTACAATATAGCATCATTTCAGCCAGGGATACAGCCAAAACATCTGTGCACCACTGCTGCTTCTTATAAATGGTAACAACTCCTCCCTTCACCTCCCATCTCCCAGAAGCACTCTGTCTGCCTTCTCTCCTAGGTCCTAGAAGGCAGTGGCTTAGTCATAGTAATCAAGGCTGGAGTAAGAGCCTCTTTTACACGGGCTGCTGATGGCAGTGAGTTCACCACCTGTCAGCTGCTCTTGTTCCACAGCCGGATGCTTGGTAGCATTCGGCACAGGTGGTGGACAGGCATCCCCCCATGTAGTTGCATTGCTCAGACACGACATGAGACTTTTTTTTTGTTTCCATGTAACACTACTGCATGCTAAACGTGACACGTACTGTGTTACCGAATGCTCCCATTTGGCTGCATGTAATTGTAGCAGAACGGGGCTTGTGGCCAGCAGCTAGACAGCTGAACTTTTATACTATAGGCAGCTCATATGCAGCTTTACTGTCCCGGTATATTTAGATTTCTCGTATAAAAAAAACATGTTGTACAATCCATTGTTGGGACCCACTTGAGAGAATGCAGCAGCGCTTTGGGATTTTTAGAGCGATTCTGCTCCAATATAAAAGATGGGAGCGCTGCAAAAAAGCATTTTTAAAGTGACTGTGGCCAAATATGTGTTTTTAAATAAAGTTTAAAATGTTTTGTGGCCGAATATGTGTTTTTAAATAAAGTTTAATATGAATATGTGTTTTTAAATAACGTTGAAGATGTTTTGTGGCCGAAGATGTGTTTTTAAATAAAGTTAAAGATGTTTTGTAGCCAAATATGTGTTTTTAAATAAAGTTAAAGATGCTTGCTGGGCCTCCTGATGTCCGGCTTCCTGCTTGTGGCCCCACCCTCTAGCACAAGGGGTCATCTGTGCTTCTCTAATTGGAGATAGAGAAAAAAAGCACAAACCGGAAGAACTGTACAGTTTATTAAACAGCGATTCCAAATGCCCTACTAATTGTGCCGCAAATCACCCCAGGGATTGCTGCACATAGCGCTTGCACAATTGCAAATGCAGCAGCGTTCCCCAGTGGGTCTCAGGCCTATATGTTTTTCAGGCTTACCGGCCAAGTTTACGTTTGTATAAAAGCGATCAGATTACATCCTCTCCATGTAAGTCTGGTGCACATTAGCTTCTTGGTTTTTCTTTTTCTTTTAAATCATTTTGCCATTATGTGCACATTGCATGGCTGAATTCTACAAGAATCCAGTATCCATCTCTACACATCATGAAGCGCTGTAAACAAGCACAAACGTGTAAAATGATGTGAACATAAAAAAAAGAAAAATATCTATTGGATACTGCCTAGCATAGCCTGCCTTTGTAGGGTATAAGTGATTTAATAGGCAAAGAGATAACATATATTCAATTGCTCATGTCGGAGAATAATGTGACAGCTGCTGAAAACATGTAACCATTTAGTAAAATTATGCAAATTACAAGAGGCATATACTCTTCAACCTTCAAATATCTAAAAATAACCTTTCCTCGAACTCTTGCAAGAGAGGTGACCTAATATAACCTGGTTAGTATTAAGCACACTGCCTTCCCAGGATTCGGGGTTCATAAATCCTGGGATATGTCACATTAATCTTAATCTGTAGACTAGATCACAGACACAAATAGATACAGTACCAGTAATATTGGACTCATGCCACCCTCACTTCATGGCATGTTGCCTTCAATTCCTCTATGAATTCTCTTTATTCACTGAATTTCCTCCTTCTATCCAGATTCATTTTTAAATGCCAGTGGAGGGCCTGTTGCTTTGCCAAGGTAAACAATAAAGAATATACATCAGTATTTCTATCAGTTAATATATCTCAAACATTTTATTACAGATCATTACAGTAGAATAGGGATATTTACAAATGAAACCATGTATGATGGGGCTACCATTTCCTTTATTAACCTCTTGAGGACTGCAGTGCTAAACCCCCTAGTGACCAGGCCATTTTTAGTAAAAAAGGCCACTGCAGCTTTAAGGCTAAGCTGCAGGACCGCACAACACAGCACACAAGTGATTCCCCCCCCCCTTTTCTCCCCACCAACAGAGCTCTCTGTTGGTGGGGTGTGATCGCCCCCACATTGTTTATTTTTTTTTTGTACGAATATTTTTGTTACTGTTTTTTAATGAAAAATGTATGTTTCTTTAAATATATTCCCTCCCTCCCCACAGCCAGCCAATTATGGCGATCGGCTGTCATAGACTTCTGCCTATGAGAGCCGATCGCTCCCCAGTGTCCCAGGGGGACAGCCGTGTCACATGGCTTTCCCCAGTACAGCGCTGCTGACGATCGTAGCACTGTACATGTAAATAGACGGCGATCGCGCCGTCTAACAGTCTCCCAAGCGACAATAGCTGCTCGGAGACTGAAGGCGGGGCGGAGCTCCGCCCCCCAAGCAGGAGATGTGCGCGCACCCTGCGCGCGATCTCCTGCATTAGCTGGCCCCAGGACTTTATGGCAATCGGCGTTAGGCGGACCTGGGGCTGCCGCCGAGGCCACGCCCATCGGCGTGACGCAGGAGGTTAACGTCCATACACATTAAAGAACCAATACAAACAGCCAGGGTGCCGGGGTCCTCACCCACCCAGGCTTCACACACCTGGTCCGCCGATGCACGAACACTCTGTGGGTCACCACTCCACCAACTCTGTCCACAGTAACAAGAAATCGAGGTCAGCACTCCACTGGCGATAATAAACTTGCATTTATTCAAAAAGTTGCAAACATGACATGTTTCGGGGTCACCCCTTCCTCAAGTGTACATACAACCTTGACACACAGTCTTCTAATATACAACAACCACTAAAGTGCACCACACCTTCCAATACCGGACACACCCCTACAGGTCAGCTGACCGAGGTGATGTCACGGTGTAATCCAGATTAACCCCATAGGGTCAGTCCATACAAATTCTTACTGGGCACTACACATGAAATGTCTACCCAGCTAAAAACACCAAGGTAAACATGAGCTAAAGCATACATAAGACTCAGCAGAAGTACAGTAATTCTAGCCATATCAGTCATTTTATACAGCAACTCACAGACCCAGGGATCTGACATGTTCCTTTTCTCCACCGCCCACCAAACGGTGACTATCATCAAGACCTGGGGGAGAAACACATCAAAAAGCAAACATAAGTAGTGAATGAGCATTTTTCAAGTAGCAATTCACTGGAAACATTTTTTTTTTGTTTCAATTGTTTTTATTGAAAAGTTTTATAAGTGTTACAGTTCAATTTTCAACAAGAACAAGTCTCAACAACGGTGAACAGAAACAGCATAAACATTTTTACAGTCAACTCATCTTTAGCTTGAGCGAGTGAAAGCCAGTATAACACTAGTAATGTCAACATACTAATCTGTGGGTAGAACAACTATTACAATTAGTAATCAGATAAGGAATTCCTAAACGCTATCGTGCAGGATAGTCCATCTACCAACTCTAACCCGTAAGGGGCCGGGAGAGGACTAGTCTATCATACCTGTCCAGTACCTATAGCTATGAAACCTAAGCTCCAGCGAGATAGGTTTTGCTAATTTCCTAGCATAAGCTAGGGTCAGCTCAATAGGTTCTAGTTGCGATAGTAAGTGCCAACGTGTGTAATAGGAAGAGGAGTATATTCGCATATTGTTGAATTTACAGACTTATTCAAGTAAACATCTAGTGTCTTAACATCTATAATGCCGTCGTAAGCAGAGGCAAGTTGAAAGATAAACCGTGATTATGTGGAGATTAGAAGAAAGTAGAATAGGAGAGAGTTAGAAAGAAGAGGGAAGGGACAGTAGAAGAGGGTTCCAGGGACGAGGACTGCCATCCTTGCTTGTGCATGAAACCATAATCAGATCATTGGTTGTGCACCATAGCTATTTGTTCAGGAGTTAATAAGTAAGCTATCAATGGATCCCAAATTTTATGGAATTTTTTCATGCTATCCACTGGAAACATTTTAAACTGAACATATCATTTAAACCCTTAGGGCTAACAGAGTCAAGCCTCCTTATCCATCTCCCTCCTTTTGTAGAAGCAATCTATCCCTATATCCTCCTCTACTGAGTGGGGGTACATGGTGTAGCACCATCCATTTGAGCTACGACACACCATGACCACGTGTATGGAAATGCCTTCCCACTGGTGTACGGATGCTAGGCTTGGACGGGTCAAACCCTCAGATAGAGCTCCTGTGTTCCTGTATTCTAGTTTTCACATCTCTTGTGGTCTTCCCCACATACAGCAATCCTCAGGGGCACTTCAATGCATAAACTACAAACTCACTGCAGCATGTATGCATCAATTGAATCTTAATTTTTTTGCCTGAATAAGGGTGTGTAACATGCTCACCTTAATTGCGCTGCAACAGTTGCAGTTCATGCATGGGAATGTTCTCCTTTTCTTTGTAAGTTTGGTCATCTCCACGCATCTTTCTGGCAAGTCCACCTTACTAATCATGTTTTTAATTGTCTTCCCTCTTTTAAATGAGAATAAAGGGGGTTATTTGAACAATTCTCCATATACAGGGTCTTGTTGCAGCACCGGCCAGTATTTATTGACAACCTGCCTGACTGTCCCTGATTGGCTACAGTAGGTTTGAATGGACGGGATCTGTTTAGAGATTTTATCACTTTTCGGTTTCCCCTTCAGCAACGATTCTCTGTCAATCCCGCCCACCTCTGTTCTAACTCTCTCCAATGTTTTAGGGTAATACCCTTTAGAGATGAACTTGGCCATCAGCTTCTTAGCTGCAATCTGATACCCCTCTTCTGTGGACGCTATCCTTCTGGCTCTCAAAAACTGCCCCTTAGGGATGGCCTTGATGACATTACGATTGTGGAAACAACTCGAAGTAGGTTGTTACGATCTGTTGGTTTTGTGTACAGATCTGTACGCAACCCCTCCTGTGATACAGAGATGGAAACATCCAAATACTGTATTACTCTATCCGAGTACTCCATTGTAAACTTAATGGTTGAATGCGCTGCATTAGCCTCATTCACCATTTGTTGCAATTTCTCAACCTCTCCCTGCCACACAATCAAGATGTCATCGACAAATCTGTAGTAACCAACAATTTCATTGCAATATTTATCTTTTTCCACAAACATCTGCTGTTCAAGCTTATACATGAAGATATCTGTGAATGGTGGGGCCACTGGGGACCCCATTCTCGTGCCTTGTTTCTGCAAGTAATATTCATTTCCAAACTTGAAATAATTGTTTACCAGCACCATTTCTAAACAATCAAGCAGAAAGAAAATTAAATGGTTATCCATGGAGGTTTCCAGCAGCAACTCCTCAATGTACCTCATACCCTCCTCATGTGGGATCGAGGTAAACAAACTTTGTACATCAAGAGTTGCAAGTATCACCCCCTAATAGCCAACGTTAAAGGGAAGGTCCAAGCAAAAAAAAAAATGAGTTTCACTTACCTGGGGCTTCTACCAGCCCCATGTAGCCATCCTGTGCCCTCGTAGTCACTCACTGCTGCTCCAGTCCCCCGCTGGCAGCTTTCTGACCTCGGAGGTCAGGGCCACATTGCATACATTTTTACGCATTCCAGCTAGTGCAGGAACAAAAATGTATGCGTTGCACCACTAACGCGTAAAAATGTATGTGTTAATGTTCCTGCACTAGCGGGAATTTGTAAAAATGTACGCAATTCGGCCCTGACCTCTGAGGTCAGAAAGCTGCCAGCGGGGGACTGGAGCAGCAGTGAGTGACTACGAGGGCACAGGATGGCTGCATGGGGCTGGTAGAAGCCACAGGTAAGTGAAACTCATTTTTTTTTTTGCTTGGACCTTGTACTTTCAACCTCTGCAGCAAGTCAGTGGTGTCTTTAAGACACGTAGGTATACCCTTTACCAGATCCTGCAAATAATGATTCACAAATTTAGATAATGGGTACAGAACTGATCCAATAGCCGAGACTATTGGGCGTCCAGGGGCCTGAGTCAAGTTTTTGTGTATCTTCGGTAGTAGGTAAAGCAATGGTACCTGTGGATGTTCAACCTCTAGAAACTCTGCAGTTCCCTTTGTGATTAGACCTAATAGCAATGATTCATTCACCATGTGATCCACTTTAGTCTTAATGACCCATGTAGGATCATTTCTACATCTCTCGTAATGGCCATTTACTTGCAACTGTCTCTGGGCCTCTTGTGTATACTGCTCTTTATCGAGGACAACAGTGGCGCCCCCTTTATCTGCTTTTATAATAATTATACTCTCATTGCTGCTTAAGGATTTCAGTGCCTACTTCTCTCTAATAGATAAGTTCTCTTTGCACCTATGACCCCTGTTGTCCCAAACATTCTGCACCTCAGTATACACAAGGTTTTTAAACAACTGCAGAGAAGGTGTCATCAAATCAGGCATCCACTTGCTCTTTTTCCTCAATGTGCCACTCGAGGTGTCACATTGAGGTGTTGAAACACATTTTCAACTGCAGGCTTCTAATAAATCTGTGAAACTCTATTTTTCCCAGTCAAAAAAATCACGGGAGAAAACCGGTATAAAGCCTAACCCTTAATCCAACACAGACTGTTCTGCCTTCGTTAACCAGTTCGGCCTATCTGGACGAGTTTCCTCGTCCAGATAGGCACTGGTGCTGCCGCCGGCTCGTGTGCGCGATCGGGCGCGCCCCCGCGCGCGCTCCCGCTGCCTGCCGCTAGCCCCCCGATCAGTGAATGGGAATATAATTCCCATTCACCGATCTAACTTCCCCGCAGAAATACCGACGCTTTCTCTCCAGAGAGCGCGGTATTTCTGCCCCCAGGAAACAACTCCTCAGCATTTTAGTTCCTAGATGCGAGCTGGTTCGCATCTAGGACTTTTTTCACTGTGGCCATCTTGTGGCCAAATAGTAAACTGCACCCACATACATTTTTGATTTAAAAAAAACATTATTTTACATTTAAAATTAGCAGTTTCCCTCCCACACCAAAAATTACCCACATACACTTTTTTTATAAAAAAAAAAAAAAAAACAATTAAAAAAACAAAAACAAAAACAACATAAATAGTTACCCAAGGGTCTGAACTTTTTAAATATGCATGTCAAGAGAATATGTTATTATATTATTTAAAGTTATAAGCTTATAAATAGTGATGGACGCAAATTGAAAAAAAATGCACCTTTATTTCTAAATGAAATATCGGCACCATAAATTGTGATAGGGACATCGTTTAAATGGTGTAATAAGCGGGACAGATGGGCAAATAAAATACATGCGTTTTAATTACGGTAGCGTATATTAATTTCAAACTATAATGGCCAAAAACTGAGAAATAATGAATTTTTTCCGTTTTTTTCTTATTCTTCCTGTTAAAATGCATTTACAGTAAAGTGGCTCTTAGCAAAATGTATCACCCACAGAAAGCCTAATTGGTGGCGGAAAAAACAAGCTATAGATCAATTCATTGTGATAAGTAGCAATAAAGTTATAGGCGAATGAATGGGAGGTGAACGTTGCTCGGATGCATGAGATTTTCGGCACTGCGGCGCTGAACCGGTTAAGGAATGAGAAGAAATGTTCAACACTAAGGTGCTTACCTCTTCCCTTGGTTGACCCTGTCCCTCTGTGGGTAATGGTCGCATGGGAGAGGTGCTCTGGGGTTGCGGCGAGGCTCTGCTGGACCTGCTCCTCTGCCTGCCCCTTCTCTGCCGCTTCCTCCACCTGTGTCTGTAGGATTCCGGCTTTCTTGAAAATCCTGTCGGTGGTCAGAATTTTCTGATGCCGAGCTGTAATCACCGCCCGTGCTTCCCAGCTGCTCTCTGACTGTGTCGGCTCCTGCGGGCGCTGTCCCTGTGGCTTTCCTGGTCTCCTCTGTGGGCGCCTTGGCTGCCGATGCAGTCTGGGATTCTCCTCGCCTCCACTTCCTGTTGCACCCGCTCTACCACTTCCGGGTGTGTCACCTCCTTCTGGTGCCGGCTGGGGACGGCGCTGAGTGCGGCATTCTGCCTTCCACGAGTACACTCTGCCGAGCCTGTAGTTCTCAGCGTCCCTGGCAATCTTTCCCTGCTTCCTTTGCAGGATCATCTGACGGGCCTCCTCTAGTTTCTCCTGCTGCTCCTGGCGTAAGCTGGCAAACTGCTCCTTAGGTAATGCAGCCTTGATTTTCTCCTCTTTCTCCACAATCTGTTTTTTTCAGGCCGGTCACTTTCACTTGTAGCCTTTCCACAGTTAGCAGCATAACATCAAGGCTCCCTTTGTTCAGAATCTCAAAGAACCTGGTAACAAACAAGGGATCATCATTCAGCAAGGTAGATCTTAGGCCGATGCGGTATCCCCTCGGGATGCGTTTATTCCAGTGAGAAACGATTGATGCAATGTAAGGCTCAGGACTTGCTTTTTCAATTCAAACACTTCTTTTTGTATTCCGACGTCTGCTGATCCTGGGGCAGTGGCAAATGATTCACACTCAACCTGGCTTAATATTCTTGTGACGTCATCACAAGCGCAAGTTTATTATCGCCAGTGGAGTGCCGACCTCGATTTCTTGTCACATAAAAGAACCCATTTGTTGTGATAGTACAGTCCAACATTTACTCGTGTATTCCACTGGGGTGCTTTACTAAAGATCAATGAAGTCACAATCTGCTTACTTCAAACATCAGACATATGCAGAGAGGTTCTTGTTTTTTTGTTTTTTTATTCTGTTGCACCTGACTGGATGCCTGAAATAAACCTCACTGCCTCTTTTATGTTGTAAATCCTTTCTGTTTAAAATAATAATAATAATTGGGTTTCTTAAAGCAAACCTGAAGTGAAAATAAACTGATGAAATAAACAATCGTTATATAAAAATCCTAAAGAGAACTTTACTGAAATCCCATAATCTTATTTTGTTTTTGAAGTATAAAATCTACATATAAAGTTTAGGTTGTTTCTGGTACTTGAGGGTAGTTCTTTTAATGATTTCAGATCTCATACAGAGCACTCAGAATTTTACAACCTTTAGGGCTTGCTCACACAGGTGACATCCGGCGGCCATGAGAGTCGTTTCCCACCTGGATCAACCATGTCCCACATTGAGATGAATAGGAGCATTCATCGTAATAAGTTTATTGACCACAGCACAAGCAATGTGGTCAATCGAAATTTACAGAGACCCTGCATGTAGAGGTGGTTGCAGTCGCAGTTCCATATCCACCTAGTGTCTCAAAACTAGCTAGCGTTCCTACATGGATTTGAGATCAGCAAGGAATTGTGGGTTGTAAACGTATATCCAGCTATATATTCTTCTACATGTTGTTAAATGGGGATCTATACAGCTCCGGACACACTCGCCATCAAAGCTGTTACTTCTGGAACGTAAGCCTAAATAAATAAATAAGCACCTATATCCTTCCTTTCATGGGTTATATGAGTTTCATACTGAACAGAAAAGTATTGTACCATATTAGTCATCAGTTAATACTGACAGACAAAACTGATCTTGGCCTTATATGATCAATGTTTGCAGATTTTCATGCCACAGTTAGTTAATTAGTAATATGTCAAAAGCCCAACATGTAACTGTGAGATTTATTGAATTCCACTAGAAACTTTATTTCCACTTGTACAACATTACACAACAGAAAAGTTGAATTATGCACATACTGTATTACAAAACGTCACATGGCTGGTGCTATGTATACTGGAATAATGTAGCAAAATGGGGGAGCATACACACGGGGCTTGATGCATAAAGTTGCGGTTATATTTATGTGCACAGACTTCGCATGACAATATTACATTTGCTACTGACACTATGTAGGCACTGTGTGCCGCGTATTATGCTATTAGCGCGACCCACGGTACTCAACTAGCGTGACCATTGCTAAGATAACATGGCTACAAATGGTAATGCTCATTAGTAATGCTGTTATCATTGCAACGGTCACACTAGTCGAGAACTGTAGGCTGCGCTAATAGTGTAACTCGTGGCACACAGTGCTGGTAGTGAGGGGTACAGGGGTATCTTCAGACTGTGATCACATTAGGCCAAAGTGCTTCAATAAAAACAGATTGGAACAGTACATCATTCTGAAGTCTTCAGTATTTTTCTCTGACACTCCTATCTAGTATGGCTTTTTTCATTTTGATCAAAGGCTTCTCCCAGTGTTGACTGCAGTCTTCTATCTTCCTCTAACCTGATTTAGGATAGGTTGGAGGAGGCCCCCAAAAGTGTGAACATCTGACAAGGTGCTTCAAGTCTGAGGTGTTTGTTTTTTTATGTGTAATAGCGGGAAAGGCCCGCAAAACGTCTAATCTTTAAGTGTCCAATCAATTGAACATTTTTTCCTCTACCAAGGTAAAATATTTATTTCATACTGCTTGCCAGCTGTTCACAATTTTTTGTGGGGCTTCTGCTCCCACCTATCTGAGCTTGTCCCCCATAGCTAAAGGCCTCCTCTGTGATATTAGATCCTTTTGGTTTTGTTTGTTTTTTCCAGAGTGCGACCCGACATACTTCAAAGAAGATTCCTATATATCTGCGTGGAAATGGAATTCTCCCCATGCCTTTTACTGTGGTTGCCGTTCAGCAACCCAGTTTTGTAAGTTCTACTGCTCAACTGACAGTTTGCCACTGGCTCCTCCTCTATTTACAGTATCCCCTGTGTTAAGGAGCAGTTTAGCTGAAATCCTGTCTTTAAGTCTATTATCTACTTGTCTATTATCTACTGGTGGATCAGGTAGAAAATCAATATCAGAAGGATAATAATCAATCACCTGATTTGCCATGTCTACTAGTGCGTGCCTAGCTTTGGTCACTGACCTGCAACAGACATGCAGTCAATGAAGACGGATTTGAACCAGAAGTCCTGATCTACATACCTATTAAGGGCCGGTGCCCCAGGAGATCAACACAACACAATAGGTGGCAAATTGCATTTTTAAAAGGGAATAATAATGCATGGGTTTGATTCACACAGTAAAGTTGGAGGGCTTTTCAGTTTCTTTTAGTCCCCTGTACTTTTCTAGTGGTTCTGGGTCATACAGAGCTGGCTTGGGTATTCTAAAGTATACCTCATGAATTACCTCACCTTAATTGTTCTTCACTGTATCTATTTGAAACCTTTTTAACAACCTGCAAGCAGTGCATAGCAGTAGGTCATACAGATGTTTCAACTGCATCATGGTCTTTGGACCTGAGGGTTCCAAAGTCTGTCCTCCTCCAATCAGTACATTTGCTCTTTCCTGGCGTTATAGTTATAATGGTCACCTCTCTGTCTTTTAAGAGCAATAATCATTAACAAGCCAACCTTTTCCCCCTGCTTATGTCTCTTTCACACTGAGGATAGTCTTATATCCTAGGTTCTCAACACATGGAACATATACCCCTGGGGGTACTTAGGCTAGGCTTTAAGGGGTACTAAAACTTGTCACAGTCAATCTATTACACTAAATTCTCAGATTAAAAATAATTACAAATTGTGTATAAATAAGTCTTTTTAGTTTTTTAAAAATAAATTAATGTTTTAAAAGCATTTATACTCTAAAGCAACTAAATATATGTCATGGGGTTGGTTACACTGCAAGCACAATCTCTCATAAGGGAGTATGCATTGTTGAGAAACACTTGTCTATGTCATGCAATTATAATATATACTAGTAGACCTAAGCCCATTTAAAAACATGTCGGACCCCCCCCCCCCCCACACACACACACACAGCGACAGGGACACAGAGACACAGGGGGATTATTATATAGGATAATACTTGGCAAGGGAGCCCGAAATTTGCACTGGGGCCCATGGCACTGTAGCTATGCTAATACCAACAAGTAAAAAAACATAAAAAATACGGCACACAATTTTATATCAAAGTTACATCTATTAGTGATGATTACCAACTTTTTGAGTGATTTTTTATTATCCCCTTAAGAAAATTATTTTTAGCTATACAGTAAAAAACAGGTAAGAAGAGAACATTTTTCCATTAGTCTTGTATGCTTTCCATAAGATACAGAGGTTAACAAGTGTTTACTGATGTACAACTAACATACAGAAGAATATACTGTAGAGATCCTGGCCCATATAAATGCATATGCCATTAGCAGGCAGCAGTAGTAGTTTTACTCATTCTTACTTTTTGTTTTGGAAAAAGCTAAGAACCCGTGGTTGGGCTAGTGGTGCATAAAATAGCATTTGGAAAGCTAATATGACCTTTATAGTGGACCCCCACTCCTGATGTGCCTTTTATATAACTGTATTGTTGCATGGCAAGGTGCTAAGTGTAAAATATAGTCAAGAAGAAAAAAATAGTAAGCATTTCTTATTCTGAATGGCTAAAACTTAGTCATACTCGTCTAGTGAATTATTTCCTGGCTTTGGTGACTTCCTGTGAAAGAGATACACAGACATGTATTAAAGAAATGAGGTATAGCTAGTATAGCATCCATCATCCTTTGAAATGAATCAGTAGTATAGGTAAAAAATACATGATATATCGATAACTATGACTTTGTGACTGTAGCCGATCAATATGACCTCATTGCCACCCTTCAAATTATTGAATTACAGATCATAAACAGATAGAAAGGCAACAGCCACCAGATGTGACCCCATAGTAATGGGCATGCTGTTTTTAGGTCTGAACATAAATGCAAACACATATTTCTCAAAGAAGACACAAAGTGAGTTTACAGGCGCATCAGGCTTATGTTCTTGTGCTGGATTTTAGAGATGAATTTGATTGGAAAAACAATAATCGGCTTTTGTACACAACAGACAGAAGACAGTAAATGATTGTAAGGATACCAGAGATCATATCTTCTCACATACTGTAAAATGGCAGCAAACACAGCATTGCAGGAAATTATAAATCTCCGTACACAAGTTACAACTCTGATTGTGCTCTGCAAAGCTGCAGGATCATAACAGAAATTGTCCAAGGTCATTCAAAAATGGCCACTGTTATTTCTTTGTAAGTATCCGCTAAGTTATACAGATCTCTGTAAAATTCAATCCAGGAGTCGAATATATAATGTAGCACCGTGGCGTGGTGGTAAGCGCTCTTGCCTTGCAGTTCAGGTTCCTTGGTTCGAATCCCAGTCAGGTCAACATCTGCAAGGAGTTTGTATGTTCTCCCCGTGTCTGCATGGGTTTCCTCTGGGCACTCCGGTTTCCTCCCACATCCCAAAAACATACAGATAAGTTAATCGGCTTCCCCCTAAAATTGGCCCTAGACTATGATACATGCACTACACGATATAGACATATGACTATGGTAGGGACTAGATTGTGAGCCCCTCTGAGGGACAGTTAATGACAAGAAAATGTACTCTGTATAGCGCTGCGTAATATGTCGGCGCTATATAAATACTTGTGTTCTGAAAGTCAGCATTTCTACTTTGCTCTAAAAGATTTCTTACAGCATTAAATCAACTATTCCAGAGGTTTTTTTAGTAGAACTTCACCGAAACAGTTAGGGCTAGTTCACACTGGGGTGATTCTTCAACGCTTTGCTGATCGCCGGCGAACAGCAAAGCGCTTCTACTAATGTATCCCTATGGATACATTCACACTGCAGCGGTTGCAATTTTGAATAATTGCAAGCGCGCTGCATGCAGCGTTTCAGGGGCAATTGCGCTGTGATTCTCATTCTATTCGCGGAAAATCACGAGATTTGGGCTGCCAAATCGCAATCGCGGATGCAAATGCAATTGCGCTAAAGCTCCCAATGTGAAACAGCCCTCAAACACAGCACCTTGTCCTGTCATGTAAAGGCTGTTCAGCTTGAAATACGCTTTCAGACTGGAGATAACAGTATCTTTGTTTACATTCCAATGTTGTTACATTTGTGTGTAAAAAACTGAAAATACTCTCTGAGATGCTCTCTCTGCTTCTAGTATGCACACAGTTCAGAACAGCTCATTAGAAGATTTTAATATATAATAAAAAGCAGCTGGAATTAAATGCAATGGCAGCTTTCAGGGCAATATAAATTACACTTTGGAAACTTGTAATTTGTAGATAGACAATATTACTTATGCACAAAAGCAAATATGATAACTGTATGAGTAATAACAAGTAGGAAACACATTTTTATTAAATGTTATGTCAGAGTTTCAGACCACTTTAAATAAATAAATAATGTACGCAAACCTTAATTAGGATCATCTCTGGAACTAAGTGGGCCAAGTAAGTTGCAACGAGTATGTCCATACCAGGCATTTGTTGATTTGGACACCTGGTTATCAGAAGCGTAGCTGGGGTCTTCACCACACGGGGACAAAGTCAGTTTTGGTGCCTCCACTTGGCCTCCTTGTGACAAGGTGTGAGTGGCTAGGTATGTGCCTTGTCGGCACACATACCTGTTGCCCCATCTGCACCTTCCTCCGTTTCGGTGCCCCCCAGTCGCATGATGCCTGTTTAAAAAAAATTGACAATATTGTCAAATTGGGAGAAGCAGCAAGGAGCAGATCTTCTCCCCTGCTCGCTCCTACTCTCCGCCTCCTTCCATCCCTCCCCTCCTTGATGATGAGACGAGGAGGGCTGGAAGAAGGCAGGGAGTAGGCAAAGAGCAGGAGGGAGCAGGGAAGAAGATCTACTCTTTCCTGGTTCTTTTACAGGAAAAGGGTAGATATGCAGATATCGGGAGGCATCAGGGGACGGTGCTGTCTGGACCGGGGCAATAAGTATGTGTGCCGGTAAGGCACATACCTAAACTTCAAAGTATCTGAAGCCAGAATCACTTTAGGTACTCAGTACTTTTAAGTATATAACAGCACCCCCAGAAGCTGCACCTTGGGACAGAACTCCCACTTGCTCTCCCCCAGCTATGCCATTTTTGGTGGTGTCAATAGAATATCAGCAATGTAAAATTACTGACATTCTACTAACGGCTCCCATCATCCCTAATACTAAGTGCCACATTACCCCCCATCTACACCTTCCAGTAACCACCACTACTTATGTCTTATGTCTCCTCCCCTTTCCCCCCAGAAACAAGCTGCATGCATGCAGTGTGTTATCAAACCGCAACCTGTTATACCACAACCCGCCTGCTGCACTGTGATAAAGTGGTGCATTGTAGTGCGGCAAGCCACGTTACAGAGTTACTGTTATACCGCATTGCAACGTACCACTGTAAACATGGCCTAATAAGAAAATTTTAATTTAGACAAAGAAATTTTTTTTTTAATTTTTTTTTTTTTTTTTTATAGATGCAGTCTATTACTATTGAAAGCAGATCTTACATCCAAAGCCAGTTTTTCATGTGCACAATAAGCAGGTGACAGTTGTTGTCTTTCACCATGAGCAGAAAGAGCTCTGGTGATGTAAAGATGAGTGCGAAAAAAAACTGAAATTGCAAACTGTCAGTCTAACACGTACAAGTAAGAAAGTTAATTGTCATTCGTCGTCACTGAAACCTTATTATCACACTTACACAGGGCTTTATGTACAGTTCTAGGAGCAGGCACACAGAGAAACAGATAATGTTATGCTAACCTAATCATTGCATTTTCTCTTTTGGATATCAGGTGCTTTTGACATTCTTTCTTTTCCGTTAGCGGAAGGTCCAAAATGAAAAGAAGATCACATCAAGGCCTGGAAATAAAAGAGCCAGGGGCCAGCAATCTGCCATTACTGCTATGAAGTCAGGAGATATAAATAAACATGCTTCTTGTTTGCTCCGATTAGTATGTTGAGATGCACACTATCATGTTTATCATTAAACACATGAATATGTATATTGTGCTGCCATCCTGTGAGTGCTTCTCCTTGTTGTTAGGGGCGGAATATCACATTGATGGGAAAAAGCAGTCAATTAAAAATTAGATAGGAGTCATTCAGCACAGGCATTTTTCTAGCTGTAATGTCACCCTGCATTCAATTATTTTCAAGCAGTGGATTAAATTAATGAAAACAAAAGCATCTCTTGCCAGTGGTGACATAGGTATGTTATTGCCTAAATGCAAAATGAACATGTTTATCATTCGCCATCACGGATGACACCGACAAATAGGGCTCTAATGAAGAAGAGAATTCAGAAAGATTTACTGTGTTACAGACATATGCTCAATGGTGATGCAGCTCCAACGAGAAATACAAATCTTTCAGCAACGAGATATTCGTATGAAGAGATCCATACAGTATATCTGTATACTGGAAATTTGGGCATCAGTAAATTATCGATATTTTACTCTTAGAATGCAAATGATAGTAAAATATTGGTAATAAATAATGATATTTTACTACAGCTAAAAATAACCCTTTTCTCATACTGAACCCCAGGGCTGCTCAAATCCGGATCCGGGAGACATCCGGATAGTTCTATCCAGATATCGACCCAGTTACCCGTGCGGGGTTGGCGGTGGGTCAAGCTTACCTGTTTGACATCTTCTTCGGTCCGTCCCTCGGCGCCTCCCACGATGCGGTCCAAGCGGCGGTCACGTGATTACAAACAATTCCTCCTTCCGGGTTGAAGGAGGAAGTGTTTGTAATCACGTGACGCGCGTGGAGCGCATCGTGGGAGGTGCTGAGGGACGGACCGAAGAAGACGTCAGACAGGTAAGATTGACCACCCCGCCCACCCCGCACAGGTTTATTGGGACATGTCTGGATAGCAACTATCCGGGTATCTCCCGGATCCAGATTTGAGCAGCCCTACTGAACCCTCTCTCTACCGAAGCCTTGCCTAACCTAATGCTAGGTGCACATGATGCCATTTTCTGACAGATCTACTGTTAGATGGATTATTTCCAACATGTCCAATCTGATTTTTTAATCGTTTTTTTCGTTCAATTTTCTGTTCACTTCTATGAAAAATCGTTCAAAAAGTCAATCGAAAATCAGATCGGACATGTTGTAAATAATCGACCTGACAGTAAATCTGAAAATTGCATAGTGTGTACATAGCATAACCATAGCTTTTATATCAGTTAGATACTGGGCATAGCTCTGAACACTATACACACTTTAAGATGTTTATTTCCTCAGATCTATTGAGTTGTTAAAAAGGAAAGAGGGCCAGATGGATGTGGTTCCAAAAGATGCACTGTCCTTCTAATAGACAATTGTGACATCTTCAGGAATGTCATCAAAGAACAATCTTTGGCTGTATGCAAGGCCTGATTGTGGCACAGTAGGCAGGGATAAGCACAATCAAAAGAATTTGTAAAAACTGAAATATTTTTTTATCTTTCAACAATTGCTCTTCCTTACTGCTGAAAGCAAATGGGTTGGAAACAAATGTCTCCCAAAAGACTCTCCGGTTCAAGTCTGGGCCAGGACACTATCTGCACACACAAAAGAAATGCTCACTCCCTGACAGCACTCTGCTAATTATATATAGTCTGCAGACTGCCCGTCAGCCAATAAGAAGTGCAAATACATTACACCTAGTCTGCAGTACTTAATTAAGCAGAGGCTGAGCAATTCAGCCAGTCGTTGGAGAGGGCTTCAGCTGCATATAGACAATGGCTATATGGCCAGCAGGGGGCAGCAGCGTGCAGGAAACTCCCTCTCATCCGCCCCCCTCCTAACTAAACTGCATAAGGAGCTGCAAATGAAGTTTAAAATATGCAAACACTAGTGCACATGACAGGCAGGGGCCTCGAGCACTGCCACTGCTCGGGACCTCAAAACCAGCATGTAACACAATAAGGGAGCGCAGGCAAGCCCCGAAGCTACCACCACCAGGAACTTGCCCCCACTACTCCTTCAACTTACCACACACACACAAAAGAAATGCTCACTCCCTGACAGCACTCTGCCACTTATATATAGTCTGCAGACTGCCTGTCAGCCAATAAGAAGTGCAAATACATTACACCTAGTCTGCAGTACTTAATTAAGCATAGGCTGAGCAATTCAGCCAATCATTGGAGAGGGCTTCAATTGCATATAGACAAAGGCTATATGGCCAGCAGGGGGCACCAGCGTGCAGGAAACTCTCTAAGAGCTAATTCTATAAGAGCTAATTGGACATTCTGATGTAGCTAAACAAGCACACAGAACACAGTGCAGGGGATTTCTACACCATATACTGTATATGAAATAAATATTTTTCATAGTGTGTTGTGAAAGAATTCGAGTCCCCTCCAAACAACATACCATTTTATAATAGACTAGTTATAGAGAAAAGTGAATTTTGGTGACATGCAGATTTTAGTGATAAGTTATGTGACCAAAGACATGTTTGCTTTCAGAATTTTCCTTATTTAGTTGTGAGCTTTGTTGGGTTTTAACTGGTTCGGCCTATCTGGACGAGCTTTCTCGTCCAGATGGGCACTGCTGCTGCCGCCGGCTGGTGTGCGCGATTGGGCGCGCCCCCGCGCGCGCTCCCTCCGCCCACCGCTAGCCCCCCGATCAGTGAATGGGAATATAATTCCCATTCACCGATCTAACTTCCCCGCAGAAATACCGACGCTTTCTATCCAGAGAGCGCGGTATTTCTGCCCCCAGGAAACTTTTCCCCAGCATTTTAGTTCCTGGATGCGAGATCGTTCGCATCCAGGACTTTTTTCACTGTGGCCATCTTGTGGCCAAATAGTAAACTGCACCCACATTCCTTTTTTAATTAAAAAAAATATTATTTTACATTGAAAATTAGCAATTTCCCTCCCACACCAAAAATTACCCACATACATTTTTTTAATTAAAAAAAAAATACAATTAAAAAAAAAAAACAACATAAATAGTTACCCAAGGGTCTGAACTTTTTAAATATGCATGTCAAGAGAATATGTTATTATATTATTTAAAATTATAAGCTTATAAATAGTGATGGACGCAAATTGAAAAAATGCACCTTTATTTCTAAATAAAATATCGGCGCCATAAATTGTGATAGGGACATTGTTTAAACGGTGTAATAACCGGGACAGATGGGCAAATAAAATACATGAGTTTTAATTATGGTAGCATATATTAATTTCAAACTATAATGGCCAAAAACTGAGAAATAATGATTTTTTTTCATTTCTTTCTTAATCTTTCTATTAACCACTTGAGGACCAGAGCAATTTTCTCTGCCCAATTATTTCTCATTAACTTGCATAGACGAATATTTACGGCCCTGGAGCATCAAGTGGTTAAAATAGATTTAGTAAAAAATAATTCTTAGCAAAATGTACTACCCAAAAAAAGCCTAATTAGTGGCGGAAAAAACAAGATATAGATCAATGAATTGTGATAAGTAGCAATAAAGTTATAGGCGAATGAATGGGAGGTGAACGTTGCTCGGATGCATGAGATTTTCGGCACTGCGGCGCTGAACCGGTTAAACTAACTTTGCTAGCTGTTTCCAGTGGCTCTTTGAGCTCTCTTGGGGCATTTTTATTGTATTCTCCTCCATTCATTGAACTGATGAGGGAGTTGTCTGTACTTGTAAGAATTTAACATTTGAATGATGGCAACCTCCATTTCACTCTTATTGCCTTTTAACCTTTATCACTATAGACTATTACCAACTATACTGCTATCATCATACAGTGTTCACAGGAGGCAAGAAGGGGTGCAGCAACCATCCTTGTGTTGTATAAAGGAACATGGTTGCCTCTAATGCCAATGATTATGGACCACTGTAATTTAATAAATAGTATTTCTTTAAATTATGTTCATTTTGTTATGACGGACATATAGATGTGGTTTGTAATGTAAAGCAAAAGTGAAATAAAAAAATGAGTCCACCATATGGCAAGTGTCAGTAGAAATTGTCTTATAGCGCACCCAAACTCTCTTACAGCGCACAATGAAAAGTCTTTATTACACATATAATTGCTGCAGAAATTCGCTTCTGCATTTTGTATTTGTTTAGGCAGCTCAAAGTGTCTTATTAGCAACTGTGAATAGACTGCACCTATCTGCACAACCTCGGAGTTACTCCTGCTCTGGTATTTGCCTGAGGAAGCGGGCTTAGGACCCGCGAAAAGCGTTGCATACTTTTATGTGTCATATATATTGGGGAGACGGATCCACCCCGGTCCCCCAATTTTTTATTTGGTTTTTATAGACTACTAATTTTTATTCTGCTGGTGCCTCTGTAACTACTACAGCTTTCCATATAGTAAACACTGAGACTTAACCCTTTCAGTGCCTTCTGCACAAGTGAAACCAAGTAAAAATTTAGGTTTTTTTAGGTCACAATTTCCATAGATTTTTCCATAGAGGTTATCATGATGGGACTAATTTCTTTAGAGCAGAAAGGAAGTGTAGATCCACTTTATAATCTTAACTTTTAACTTTACACCATTCTGTAGATAGATAGTGACTAAACACCCTCACAACTTCTCCTTGCTGTCCTATTTAAATAGCCTTTCACTGAGAATATGGATATTCCCAGCTGGTATCTCTGTATTACTGATTATATGGTGTGCCACCATCGTCATTAGAAACTTAATTTAGATCTTCTCAGAATGTTAGCAAGTTCTGTAAGGAGGAATTTTTTTTCACGGTTTGTTAATGACCATTTGAAAGAAATTTGATCTGGAAAGCTAAGCTCTGCTTTAAAGACTTGTCTAACATTCAGAAAACCTTGTCTTCTCATAGTCTTAACTAAAAAAGTTATCTTATACTCTTTCATGACCCACTTTTCTTTTTGAGACATCAAACAAATGACAACGCTCATAGGCTGCAACTGAATTGTAGACCAACAGAGGCATGCAGAGCTCCATAGAGGCTAAATACATGCCTTAAATGCAAATCATGTACTAGTCCTAATCTATAATTTGAATGCAAATTGATGCACATGGATGCAGCTAGGTATAAGTATACTTACATGAGTTTTATACAGCAGGAGACATTGGCAGCGCTTCCAAACAGAGGCTGCACCCGAATTGACTACCTGCATTAGTTGTGCAGAGCTCCACACTGTGGACTAAAATACACAACTTGCATTCAAAACAGGTAAAGCAGAAGGAGGACGTTAGCTTCAGTATAAATAATATGTGCACAAATTATTCCCTACTAGACTTCCCCACGGCGGTGACGGGTCCGCTCAGGGAAGTACTTGGGGAAGAACTTCCCCGAGAGGACCCGTCACCGCCGTGGGGAAGTCTAGTCCTTTGCTGTACCTGTTTTGAATGCATGTTGTGTATTTTAGTCCACAATTGTGGAGCTCTGCACATCTATTGCAGGTAGTCAATTCGGGTGCAGCCTCTGTTTGGAAGCACTGCCAATGTCTCCTGCTGTACAACACTTTTCTTTTTAGTTTGTGTGAACCTTTAACATAATTTAGTATAACTACCAAAGCTATTATAAATAAATCTGCTTAATACAAAAGAATCATATAACCACATTTAATCAAACTGTGCTGTGATAGTAGAGGGGAAACTTAATTTTAAAGGAAATGTCTACTTCTGTTTTAAATAAAAGAAGTTGACAAAGTGAACCTAATGTGAGAGAAGAGTAATGGCAGGTATGAATGTGATTGTATTAAACCGTGCTCTGACAAGAGAATTGCTGGCCGTGGTCCGCCCGTCTCCCCTCGCTGGGCAAGTGCGCTTCCATCTGTGACGAGTCTCAGCCCCGTCGGGGGAGCGTCACCTAGCACTTCATCACGACGCTTGCTAGTGTCGGTAAATACCCACATTGAGGGGACCGGGACAGCTCTACCGCTCACCCGCACGCCTCTCTGCATGCCCTCTATATGGACTTGGACTCAATGAGTTGCAGATACTTCACAGCAATGTACCAGCCACATACACCGGCAACTGGAGCGGTACAGTATGAAATTTGAACTTGCTATTCTAAAGACTCTTGATCTGCACAACTATTTGAGCACACTGCTGCATGAACTTTTCTTGCTTTTGCTGCTTACCGCTTAAGATGCTTTGCTGGTTTCTGGATGCATTAATTGAAGCTGCCCGGCTGCTGTACAGATCTGGGATGTTGCTTGGAAGGTGATCAGCTTGGGCATACTTTCTAGCTGACGCACAGACTTTGCTGCAGTTTGCATTGAACGCTTTACTGGGATACCTCACTATTTGGTCTGACACTCGATTTTGGCCAACCCTGTCCCTTGTGCAAAAGCTTTTGTCCCAAACATCAATTATATGGGCCCTGGATCACGTTAGGTGACCATTGCTAGGTATGCATGTTTGTGTGTGAGTCGGTTCCGGTGTGATGGACGGCCGCTCCATGTGGGGTTGTTTTTAGCGATTAATGTTGTTTATGGATTAATTAAATAAATGTTGTATTTTTATAAATTTATATTGTTATTTGCATTATTGGTGCACACGCCTCACTATATTTCTTCCCCTAACAATACGTAGTTCTGACAAGAGAATGCCAATTCAACCTACTAGTTTATAAGCGTAAGCCATCATTATTATTATTATTATTATTTAGTATTTATATAGCGCCAACATCTTCCACAGCGCCGTACAGAGTATATTGTTTTGTCACTTACCTGTCCCTCAATATAATCCTTACCATAGTCATATATCTCTGTATATATCTATATCTGTCTATGTATATATCATGTAGTGTATGTATTGTAGTCTAGGGCCAATTTTAGGGGGATGCCAACTAACTTATGTGTATGTTTTGGGGATGAAGATTTTATTTTTCAGCACGACCTGGCACCTGCTCACAGTGCCAAAACAACTGGTAAATGGTTTACTGACCATGGAATTACTGTGCTCAATTGGCCTGCCAACTCTCCTGACCTGAACCCCATAGAGAATCTGTGTAATATTGTGAAGAGAAAGTTCAGAGACGCAAGACCCAACACTCTGGATGAGCTTAAGGCCGCTATCGAAGCATCCTGGGCCTCCATAACACCTGATCAGTGCCACAGGCTGATTGCCTCCATGCCACGCCGCATTGAAGCAGTCATTTCTACAAAAGGATTCCCAACCAAGTATTGAGTGCATAACTGAACATAATTATTTGAAGGTTGACTTTTTTTGTTTTAAAAACACTTTTCTTTTATTTGTCGGATGAAATATGCTAATTTTTTGAGATAGGAATTTTGGGTTTTCATGAGCTGTATGCCAAAATCATCAATATTAAAACAATAAAAGGCTAGAACTACTTCACATGTGTGTATTTGAATCTAAAATATATGAAAGTCTAATGTTTATCAGTACATTACAGAAAATAATGAACTTTTTCACAATATGCTAATTTTTTGAGAAGATCCTGTATATATACACAGTTGGGTGCGAAAGTTTGGGCAACCTTGTCATGATGATTTTCCTGAATAAATTGTTGGTTGGTACGATAAAAAATGGCAGTTAAATATATCATATAGGAGACACACACAGTGATATTTGAGAAGTGAAGTGAAGTGAAGTTTAATGGATTTACAGAAAGTGCGCAATAATTGTTTAAATAAAATTAGGCAGGTGTATAAATTTGGGCACTGTTATCATTTTATTGATTCCAAAACCTTTAGAACTAATTATTGGAACTCAAATTGGCTTGGTAAGCTCAGTGACCTCTGACCTACATACACAGGTGAATCCAATTATAAGCATTTAAGGGGTCAAGTGTAAACTTCCCTCCTCTTTTAATTTTCTCTGAAGAGTAGCAACATTGGGGTCTCAAAACAACTCTCAAATGACCTGAAGAAAAGATTGGTTACCATCATGGTTTAGGGGAAGGATACAGAAAGCTGTCTCAGAGATTTCAGCTGTCTGTTTCCACAGTTAGGAACATATTAAGGAAATGGAAGACCACAGGCTCCATTCAAGTTAAGGCTCGAAGTGGCAGACCAAGACAAATCTCGGATAAACAGAAGCGACAAATGGAGAGAACAGTCAGAGTCAACCCACAGACCAGCACCAAAGACCTACAACATCATCTTTCTGCAGATGGAGTCACTGTGCATCGTTCAACCATTGGGCGCACTTTACACGAGGAGATGCTGTATGCGAGAGTGATGCAGAGGAAGCCTTTTCTCCACCCACAGCACAAACAGAGCCGCTTGAGGTATGCTAAAGCACATTTGGACAAGCCAGCTTCATTTTGGAGTAAGGTGCTGTGGATTGATGAAACTAAAATTGAGTTATTTGGGCATAACAAGGGGTGTTATGCATGAAGGAAAAATAACACAGCATTCCAAGAAAAACACCTGCTACCTACAGTAAAATATGGTGGTGGTTCCATCATGCTATGGGGCTGTGTGGCCAGTGCAGGGACTGGGAATCTCGTCGAAGTTGAGGGACGCATGGATTCCACTCAGTATCAGCAGATTCTGGAGACCAATGTCCAGGAATAGTCCAGTGATAAAGCTGAAGCTGTGCTGGGGCTGGATCTTTCAACAAAACAACTACCCTAAACATTGCTCAAAATCCACTTAGGCATTCATGCAGAAGGACAAGTACAACGTTCTGGAATGGCCATCTCAGTCTCCAGACCTGAATATAATTGAAAATCTGTGGCGTGAATTAAAGAGAGCTGTCCATGCTCGGAAGCCATCAAACCTGAATTAACTAAAGATGTTTTGTAAAGAGGAATGGTCCAAAATACCTTCAACCAGAATCCAGGCTCTTGTTGGAACCTACAGGAAGCATTTAGAGGCTGTAATTTCTGCAAAAGGAGGATCTACTAAATATTGATTTCATTTATTTTTTTTGTGGTGCCCAAATTTAGGCACCTGCCTAATTTTGTTTAAACAATTATTGCACACTTTCTGTAAATCCAATAAAAATCACTTCACTTCTCAAATATCACTGTGTGTGTCTCCTATATGATATATTTAACTGACATTTTATATCGTAACAACCGATTTATACAGGAAAATCCTGACGATTAATAAGGTTGCCCAAGCTTTCGCATCCCACTGTATATCTATATATTTATATATATATTGATATATATGTGTATATATATCTATATATATATATATATATATATATATATATATATATATATATACACCTATTCAATCAATATCAGAAATCAAATGAGAGATAGATGACTCAAAGAGTTCATCCAGAGTTTATATGTAGAATGATTTGCTTTTGAAGGCACACGTAGGAGCTAATACAATTGTATTGACATGATTGAAGTATAGTCTATGGCACACAGCATTCATAGGGTTTCATAACCCTAATAGACTTATAAGCTTTGCTGCTATCCCCTCAGGCCTGCTTACATATTGCAAATGGTTTCAAACACTTAATTACGGCTCAGTCAAGTAGACAAAGCAAAACGCTTAAGATGGTGATAAGTTAATATTGGAGAAACACCTTCCCACTCCTGAGATCAAAACGTATTTCTGGTAAGATGTATCTGATAACCAGAACTGTGTAACCATCAGACTATTACATTTAGAGTGTATAAATTCATTGAATTGGGGTTATTGTCAGTGTATCGAGGATAGTAGGATTGGTATTTGTTTCTTAATTCTGCTGCCAGTCAGAACAACAGGTATAGTTGTTCTGTAAATGGCTAATGAGATTCAAGAAACTATTATTATTGTTGTTGTTATTGTTGTTGCTGGATTTTTGAACATGCCATCATATTCTGCAGCTCTGTATAAAGTAAAGACTGCCTAGGGCTATGGCAGTAACTTTATAGCATATTCAAAAATATGAATTTCTAAGAAGCCTATTTACTAACGTCTTCATGTCCTGCAGAACATTGGAAACATAAACATTAAAGGGACACTGAGCTCAGCCTAAAATCGCAATTTAGACTTACCTGGGGCTTACTCCAGCCCCCCTGTAGCCCACGAGGTCCTCCGGCATCTTCTTGGTTCCTCTCCCGGTCCTGCTGGTGGCTCTGTTTATTGTCGACTTCAGCCTGAAGTCCACCCCTCCCCCCCCCCCCGCCGTGCACGGTACACATCATCACGATGGCCAGCGTGAGAGTCCTGAGCATGCGCAGTTCAGTCAGGCGGGGGGTGCACATGGGCGACTTCAGGCCGCAGTTGCCGATTAGGAGCCAGGAGGATGCCGAGGGACCTTTCGGGCTACGAGGGTGCTGGAGGAAGCCCCAGGTAAGTCCAAATTGCGATTTTAGGCAGAGCTCAGGGTCCCTTTAATACCATCTGTCTAACATTGTGTAAGTTTCCCCTACTGCAACTAAAACAGCTCTGCCCAGTCAAGCCATAGACTCCACACGACCTCGGAAGGTGTTATATGTTATCTGGCACCAAGATGTTGGAGCCTTTAAATCCTATATGATGCAAGGTGGAGCCTCCATGGATTGGACTTCTTTTTTCAGCACATTAGCACATTCTAAACAGCTAGAAGAGATTTAAATCTGGGGAATTTGGAGGTCACCGTCTCCCATTGCTTAGTTATCCAGTTCTGAAGCTCAAATGTCCAGTGTAAGTTCTTTTGACCATGAACAGGGGTAAGTATAGACACTTTGACTGGTCTGTGGTTATGTTGCAATCTGTTATGCATTGTACATTATGATACATTTCTTTTGTTGTTAATATTCCATTTTTAGCTATTTACACTGTGGAGGGATAAGAGTGGATCAGATAGATTTTGTTACCTACAGATATTAATGAGCCTTGGGCACCCATCTCCTTGTCATCACATATCATTTTTGGACCACTATTGGTGGGTAGTAATCACTGGGAATCTGCCATTTGGAGGTGCTCTAGTGATGTTTACTAGCCCGTTTGGCCCATTTTTCTAGCCCAAATCTGGCCCTGGTCAAAGCCTCTCAGATTTGCCCATTTTTCCTGTTTTCAACACATTACTTTCAGGAACTGATGATTAATGTAAAAAGTAGTGCCAAAGGGAATTGAGTGCAGCAGCTAGTGGATAAATATGCCCTAATTGCCTGCAAATATATAAAAATGCACCGTAATTCCACAACACTAATCAGAATAAATACTTTAATAAGTGCTAAAACAACACCACCATCATTGGACTTGTCACCAAGGACAACGACCAGGAGTAACGCCAACAGGTGGAGAGTATTTGCAACTGGAGCAAGGAGAATAGGCTGGTCCTTAACACTGCAAAAACTGTTGAGCTGATCATTGACTTCAGGAAGTCTGCCCTGCCCCCGCCCCCTATTCATATTGACGGCACCGAGGTAGCCAGGGTGCCTTGTGCCCGGCTTCTGGGTACTATAATTTCTAGTGATCTCAGCTGGAAGCCCAACATCACTGCCACCCAACGTAAAGCCCAGCAGAGACTCTTCTTCCTCCGCCAGCTGAGAAAGTTTGGGATGACTCAAAAAATCCTAACCAGCTTCTACACTGCCACCATTGAGTCAATCCTCTGCTCCTCCATCTTGGTCTGGTATGCTGGGGCCACCGCCAATGACAAGGACAAACTCCAGAGGGTCATTAGGTCAGCGGAGAGGATCGTTGGGTGCCCCCTCCCCTCTCTTGCCCTGCTGCACAACAACAGACTGAAATCCAGGGCTCGGAGGATTGCCAATGATCCTTCTCACCCAGGCCACCACTACTTCAGCCTGCTGCCACTGGGCCGGAGGCTTCGGGCCATCTCCACAAAGACCACGAGACACAGGAACTCGTTCTTCCCCTCGGCGGTCAACCTCCTCAACGCCCTCCACATACTACCATCAATGCAAGCCCCGACGAGCTGCGGGGCGGTCTGTGCCATGGCGGATCGTTCAACCAACCCTCCAGACTAACCATCTCGGTGTCACACTAGGGACTGTGATGCTTAAGGATGTATAGGGAAATGCAATACTACGTATAGTGGAATTCAATTGTATAGAGCAATGCAATGTGTAGTGGAATGAATTGAAATGTAATGCTAACTCACGCTAACCGATGCCTCTACGGCTCGCTGCTATCTATCTATGTCTCTACCTATGTCTTCTCTGTGAGCCAGATGTATTGTGCCAAAAACAATTCCGGGCATGACCCAGTCATGCTTGGCGAAATAAAGTTTTCTGATTCTTATTCTGATATAAAAAAGCTGTTATAACGTAACGTGGTATGCTCGCACACATACACACATCCCATTTATATCCTCACTGCAGTGAGTTAGCAATTTGGTAGGTTGCAACCCAGGTAGGAAGAACAAACAGGACTGTGAGTATTTATTATACACGAATCTGTGCACAAATGTAAAATCAATGAATTTTTGCAACAACAAAAAAAGTTTTAAACATCCATGAGTAGTCTCAGAGCATGTGATGTTTGTGCTTCGAAACACACGGAGAAGCACAACCATTGCATACTCTGAGACTATTCTTGAGACTATTCATGGATATTTAAAACTTTATTCATTTATTTATTTCAATAATTGATTAATTTTACATTTGTGCCGATTGTTCTCCCGACCTGGGCTGCAGCCTACCAAATTGCTAACACACTGCAGTGGGGTTATGAATGGGATGCGTGTACTGTATGTGTGCAAGCATACCAGGTTACATTATAACGGATAGTGTTGTATATCACTGTTTTAGCACTTATTAAAGTATTTATTCTGATTAGCGCTGTGGATAAACATTTTTATATACTTTCAAGAACTGATTACAGTATTCCCTTGGGCAGCACGGTGGCATAGTAGTTAGCACTCTCGCCTTGCAGCGCTGGGTCCTCGGTTTGAATCCAAGCCAGGTCAGCATCTGCAATGAGTTTGTATGTTCTCCCCATGTCTGTGTGGGTTTCTGGTTTCCTCCCACATCCCAAAAACATACAGATAAGTTAACTGGCTTCCCCCTATATTGGCCCTAGACTATGATACATGCATTACATGATACATACACAGACGTATGACTATGGTAGGGACTAGATTGTGATCCCCTCTGAGGGACAGTTAGTGACAAGACAATATACTCTGTACAGCGCTGTGTAATATGTCGGCGCTATATAAATACTTAAATAAATAAATAAAACATTTCCTTGCCACCTCATATATTTCAATACAATTTAGATTTATTAAAAACAAGTTCTAAGTGTAGATTTGTACAACTGCAAATTTGCTAACCATTCAGCAAACCCAACATGGTTTCATGGTTATGTAATGATGCCATCTAATGGCAGATCATTTGAAAACTTAACCTTTCTTGTGAAGACCCGACCCAAGGTAATAAGGACTTCATTCCCAGCTTCGGTGCCCAGTTTACCGCACCTCCCCTCTAATCTTCTCAAATACCCAACTCTACAGCTAAAAGTTATTTGTAATTAAGCATCTGTCACCTAAAGTACTGCTGCACACCTGAAAGTGGGTGGTTTAGCCAATTGCTGGCACCCAAACTACCTCCTGTGTTTGCAAATATTTGCATTTTTAGATAGAAGAGATTTTGATGGGCAAGTCTAAGAAAGAATGATGCATCTTGCAGAAAAACAGCTCATATATAATTCATTAATAATGTTTCTAAAGCGTTATGCAGACTGGGGGTCAGGAGCAGACTGGCCCGGGGGGATGGGGGGCATTCTCCCCCCGGGCCGCCACTTCCCCAAACAATCAGGGCCGGTGGGAGCAGAAGCCGATATAATTCTAATAGCCGCCGGCGCCGCTTGCTCACTCAGCACCGTCCCCTGTAGTCCTGTCCTGGCACTCTGGCTGTCGCTCAGCTTTGCCATCCAGTCGGAACAGGATCTTCCTCTTACAGGCAGCCATAGCCTATTGGCTGGCTGCCTGCTCTGGTGCTTAAACTCCACTTCCGACCTGGAGCATTCTGACTGGAGGCTAATAAAAGCCAACTTCAGGTTGCAGTGGCTGGCAATGTGAGAGTGAAGATCTCACAGAGCGGCAGTACACTCACACGGGACAGCGACATGATTCAGCAGCAGGGGAGATCACTGCCAGTGGAATGTGAGTGTGTGACTTTCTAACAGGGGGGTTGCTCTGACTCCTGCTATGGTACACAGGAAGCCCCGCCACCTGCTCAGCAACAACCCCGCTACTTGGGCAACAAGGGAGATAAATGTAGTTTGTCAGGATAAGCCCCGCCCCTCCCACCATTAGCCCCACCTCCCGCATTTCAAAGTGCAGTTTAGAAGAGCGTTAGCCAGATGGAAGCCTCACCCATTGTCTAGAGGAAGCCCCGCCTCCTGTCCAAAAATGTACAATTGCTGCGGGTTGCGTGTGTCGCAAAACATCATTGGACAATTCTTTTTTAAACGATATTGCACAGTATCACAAAAAATGTTCCAAAAAAATTGTGCTGTAGGTATGGGCCTTTAAAGTGGACCTGAACTCTTGCACAAGACAGAAGGAAAACAGAGAAATGCCCCCTGTATGTATTTAGAGAGTTTAGCCTGTCTACTTCCCTCTCATCTGTGACTAATCACAAGTGTAATTTGATATCTATCCTGTCACCTGACTGCCATGGCAGATAAGTAGATAAGCTCATTTGAAAGCACAGGATGTTAACAATATGTCTGCTTCCATGATAGCAGGACGTAGAAATATAGTGCAGATTTATTGCAGGATTTGTATCAGCTGTAACAAAGAAATGTTTTGCTTTAAAGGTTATTATGCTGCTGTGTATCTTTTAAAGCAGAGAGGAACTTCTGAGCTCAGGTCTGCTTTAAAGAGAACCAGAGACAAGCACCCTCATGTATTTTATTACATTTATCAGTGGGAACATGACAGTAAACACCTACCCTGCTTTTAGTTTCTTTGTTATCTGCTTAATTAGTCTATTAGCAACTGTGATAAGAATCCACCGACTATTCAGTCGAGGTTTGACCTGGAATCATTATAGCTGAGTCACTCTTCTGTGGAGTCTTTTCAAGCCCAAGCCTTCCCCCTCCTGGCTTAGATTTCCTGCTTTGCATACTGAGAGCTGTGATGACATGGGAGGGGCTGCTCCTGCTGAGAGAGTGTGGCTGCAATATGATCCCTGTGTGCTCTGTGTGCACTCTGTCTGCATACTGTAGATACTGATGACTGCAGTTTCATTCCTATGAGAGACATTTCCTACAGGCAGCTGAACATACCAAAATGAAAGCACATAGATGAAAGGCTGCATTTAGCCTAGATAGCAGCATAGTCTCATATAGCCTAGACAGCACATCCAGAACCACTCATAACCCGGAAGGAGAATCGATATGAGCCGGCGGCCATATTTGATTTTTCCTGGAGCAATAATGGATAAAAAACACTAAAAAAGCACACCAGAGCGGCAAAATTATCAGGTAGAGCATTTATTCTTTACAAGCTATCAACTGATATGTTTATTTTGTGTGAAACATTCATCTCTGGTTCCCTTTAAGTTAAGGGATAGGACAATAGGTGAAGGTAAGCTGTGTATGAGATGGTAAGAATAGCTGTCAGAAGTGTCCTAGGTAGGAGAGTATGCTTGCCTGAAGAGGTGAGTTTTGATCTAAAAAGGGTATGGGTGAATGGTGGATGTGTTAATGGAGGGTGTTCCGAAGGAGGGGAGAGGATCGAGAGAAGTCTTGTAGATGGAAATGATAAGAGGTGACCAGTGAAGAAGACAGGAGAATACTGTAAGAAGAGCACAGATTGCGTGTAGGGTGGTCGAGCGTCAGTATTTTAATGAGTTGCAATAGTCTGGTTGAGAAGTAATCAGGTCATGCACCAGTATTTTAGTAGTGTCCTGTGTGAGAAAAGGGCAGATACAGGAGATGTTTTTTAGGTGGATGACAAGAGGAAGATAGTTTGTCAATGTGTGGTTTGAACAAGAGACTTGAGTCCAGTATTACAACTAGGCAGGGAGGCTGGGGGCAGGGGTTATTGAGGTGCCATCAACAGAAATAGTGATGTCATGCAGGGGCATTGAATTGTGACCATTGCTGTCATTTCCATATATGGTTTTAGAAAAGGGGAGGCCTGAAGTAACCATTAGAAGATCATTACAATATAATAATAAAGGGATTAGCAACAATACTCAGCTAGCTGTGGCATTTGAACAATGTTAAATTGGTACTAAGGGGCCCAAAGTGTACCAAGAAAATGTCTCCCATGCCGTTACACCATCAGCAGCTTGAACTGCTGGCACAAGACAGGATAAATTCTTGCTTTTTTTAATGTAACTGGAAAATGTATTGCTCCTTAAAGGATACTTTACCGCAAAACCAATTTAAAAATGGACGGAGCAGGCATGTGTAGTGGACTCTCCTCATGACTACCGCTCCCCTCGTTCACTGGGCAGTGCCTGCGCAGTCAGCCGCAACCACCCCGACCGGGAAGTAAGTTCAGGGGATCGGTATGTAGTGACGGGGGGGGATGGTGGAGAACAGGGGGAGCAGTGGGCATAAGGAGAGCCCACTACACATGCCTGCTCACGCTGTTTTTAAATTGGCTCTGTGCTTAGGTATCCTTTAACACAAAAGGACATAGTTTGGGCTGAGGCTGGAGTGAAAGGGCCTCTAGGTTTGGTTTTCCCCTCAGGCCCAAAGGTCCCAGTCCTCCCCTGCTTGGGGTCTTGGTCAGCTGCTGTACAGACGTGCTGCTGGGTTCCCTGCAGCCTTCTGTGCGGCACATTCTGCCCTATAGAGAGAAGAGGCTTGCGAACAAACAAAAGGCATCTCACTGCAAACCACAGCAGGGAAATTGATCAAATAATTGGCCAAATATCTTCCAACTTGTCTTCTTGCTGAAGACTACTGACATAAAAGGACACTTATGCTCACAGTAGACTCGTGCAAAACTGTCACAAATCATTGTTTGCTTGCACAATACTTTAGCCTGAGAAAACATTGGTAAGATGGTAAACAAGAGGCAGGTAGGATGTGTATTGTTATATGAGTCCTTATAAATAATACAGAATATACCTATAAAGATTGCATTTTTAACAACAGGTATCTCTAGTCTACATATTTCATTTTAATCAAAATATACAACAGGACAAATGGATGTGTTATTTTACAATGTGGAATAAAACTGTGTGCATATTTTATGACTTGACAACTAGAGGGCTGCAGTTCCCATCGAAAATCTATGCTGTGCTTATAGACAAAGCTGATTCTGTCTTGTAGCTCTACTGCAGAATATATGGTTTGTCCTGTCCTGAAAAAAAGAGAAGGTATATTTTAAGAAACGTTCTGTAAATGATAAAAATGTCAGGATCTTTTAGCAGAATATATAATGGATCCGCTTTACATACTGACCCTTCTTTCTTTATCCTTATTGAAGTTACTCGAGTACTGTATAAGTATTATCTTAGTTTTAAAGCGAACCGGACGTGAGAGGTATATGGTGGCTGCCATATTTATTTCCTTTTAAACAATACCAGTTGCCGGGCAGTCCTGCTGATCTCCTTGGCCGCAGTAGGGTCTGAATCACACACTTGATATAAGCATGTGGCTAATCTAGTCGGACTTCACTTAGACCTCTTGATCTGCATGCTTGTTCAGGGTCTGTGGCAAAAAGTTTTAGAGGCAGAGGATCAGCAGGACAGCCAGGCAATTTGGATTGTTTAAAAGGAAATAAATATGTCAGCCTCCATATGGCTCTAACTTCAGACGTGCTTTAACCCTCCTGGCGGTCTATTAAAAACCGCTAGGGGGCAGCGCAGCCGTTTTTTTGTAATTTTTTTTTTAAATCATGTAGCGAGCCTAGGGCTTGCTACATGATAGCTGCTGTGCAGCGGCATCCCCCTAGCCTCTTCGATCGCTTCCGGCGATGGGCGATGAGGAAATCCCGTTCAAAGAACGGGATTTCCTGAAGGGCTTCCCCCGTCGCCATGGTGACGGGGTGGGATGACATCACCGATGTCGTGACATCATCGGAAGTCCCGATCCACCCCTTAGCGCTGCCTGGCGCTGATAGGCCAGGCTGCGCAAGGGGTCTGGATGGGCGGCGCGGCGACATGGATATCGGCGAATCGGTGCTGGGTGACGGCGATCGGTGTGCTCACGCAGCTAGCAAAGTTCTAGCTGCGTGCAGCAAAAAACAAATTGTGCAAATCGGCCCAATAGGGCCTGAGAAAACCTCCTGCGCGGTTTACCCCGAACTACGTTCGGGGTTACCGCCAGGAAGGTTAAGGGACATAGTCATAGAAAATTAGCTTGCTTATACTTGTGAATCTATATTTATAAAGCTGGTCAGAGAGCGCAAGCCTTTCACATTGGTAAATATGCTGAAAACAGCATCTAACATACAGGAACAAGTACATATCAAGAGGTTGGCAAAACCTCAGCCTCACGGTTTTAGGTTGAAAGTGTTCTTGGGATAGTTGAAAGATTCCAGTACAATTGTCCATGGGAATCCACAATGCATCATACTGCCACGGAGGCAGTCTGGCTTTTTATCTGCAGGTTGCTCTACCACCATCACTATTGGATGTATGGCCTCCAGATACCAGAATTAGGCAGCTGAGCTCCCCAAATATCAGAATTTAATAGCCATTATGTCCCCGACACATAAATTGGGTAGTCATGGCCCTCATGTACATGTACTACATAGCTATGTGGTCCCAGTCAAAGAATTAAGTAGCCATGTGCCTCTAGATAAAATAATTCAGTAGTCCCATGCCTCCTGGTAAAACAATGAAGTAGTCATGTGCCTCAAAATAAAAGAACAAAATGTCAGGTGTAGAAAACATAAGTAGCCAGGCATCTCTAGACATAACAATAGCCACATGCCTTCAGATATTTTAGTTGTGTCTCCAGATGAAGAAATAATGGAAGGAAGTTGTCACATGCCTCCAGATAATTGTATTAAGTAGCCACGTGCCTCAAGACAAAGGAATAAAGTAGCCATATGCCTCTAGATACAAGAATTAAGTTGCCAGGTATTCCAGATAAAATAATTAAGCATCCGTACCCTAAATATCAGTATTAGGCAGTCAGATGGGCCCCCAGACTCCAAGTTAGCAGTATTAGGTAGCCCTGTGAGCCCCCATTTATTAGAAGGTTATGTATGCCCCCAGGTAGTAGTATTAGGTATTCAGGTGTGCCCCTAGATATTTTATTAGGTAGCCAAATGTGTCAGCCACATAACAGTATTAGGTAGTTCTGTGAGTCCTCCCAGAAGTATTAGGTAGACAGATGTGTCTCCAAGGTAGCAGTATTAGGTAGTCCTGTCTGTGAGCCCCAGAGAGTATTATCTAGTGAAATGTGCCCCCCCCCCCCCCCACACACACACACACATAATATTAGGTAGCCACATATAATAATATTAAATTGCCAGAGGAGCCCTCCCTTCCCCTTGCAGTATTAGTTAGCCCAAGATGTCCCACATTTTTTTAGTACCTTAAGGTGCTCCCCAGCATTTGTGTTTCCTCAACAAAAATGCCATGACTGCTGACAGCTGAGAATCACTGCTAAATCCTTGTATGCCATTACAAGCTGCACACATGAACAACTTTTCCTTTTTGGCTTAGAAAATGTGCAAACGCCAGTTTTTGCTTTTTACATCTGTATATTTCTTTGATTTCTATTTTGAATCACCTTCCTGAGTCACTCAGTTGGAACATGTTTACTGATCAGATAAGTCAGAATACCTCATCTGCACACATATTCCAGCTGAAATAGCCAGAGGATCATCACTGCAGTCAGACCAGACTGAGATTTCTTTAGATACTAGTCAATGACTTTTGTCTTGACTTTTTTCCAATGACAGGCGCACCTCCACTGTTGAACAAAACCAGTTATTTTTACAGGTAGAAGACAGCAATTGCATTTCAGTTTTTAAGATATTAAAATATCAATGTTAATGGTTAGATTGTAAAGTAATGAAGTCACATTATAATCTGGATCAGTGAATGATTCACAATCATAGAAAATATCCAATGAAATACAATACTGTACATGATAAATTGTATTCTTACATTAAATAGATTTTAAATCACAGCTTTGTATCATAAAGACTAAACTCCAACTTTTCCCACTTTTAAAAAAAGCGATGACTAACATAAAAACACAACTTACAGTGGTACTCCGAGATGAACAGTATTGCCCAGTAAAAGTAGTTTGCTATAGCCATGTACAGTTTTAAGAGGAGTCCTTAAACTACCTGCAATTCAAATTTTAAGTATTTGTCAAATGATCTGTGGCCTCTGTTCATCAACTTCAATGTTCTCCTTATGGGGGTAGGACCTACCTTATGGGGGTAGGACCTACCTTATGGGGGTAGGACCTACAGTATATTGTCACTGACAATGTGTCTCGAGATCAAACCTTTTTTATGTTGTACAGTTGAATTAATGTATTGGGTATGAATAAGATGTGGCTGGATATGTGGTTTGACCATTTGTGCAGTTACTTATCTTTTCTTGTAAAAATCAATCAACAGGCCATGACGTAATAAAAAACCATGTTAAAAAAACGCTTATCTCGTCCACTTACTTTTGCTGGAGTTACTGGTAGCATGGATACATTCATTTACATGAAATTAGATAATAAATACAGTAAAATAAACAAAGGCATTTGGGGGGGAAGAATGCCCAATACACTATATGTAAGGGGCAGAAAAATGAAGGCAGCAAAAGTTTGTCTCGGATCCACTTTAAAGGCATTTTATTAATAAGGTGTGAAAATATTACCAAGGAGGAAACTCAGGAGGAAAAGCAAATTGAATAGGGCCATAGTGTGAATGAGCCCTTAAAGGACACCCCAACCCAAACAGCCATGAATAAATGGAGGCGTCTGTCATGTGTGGGCAATGGTGCTGAGGCTTATTGCACCCCCACTGCAAAATGCTCCATTAGTGGCTGTGACTCTGCTGACCTTTGCATGCACAGTATTTCCATTCCCCCTTTCTGGCCACACACTGCCCTAGCTCCTGCATCGGATGGTTCAGATATACTGCAAATACACTGCAAAATGCACTGCAAAATGCCTTGTTCTGTGGTCTGAATGGGAGCACATACACTGGGAATGCAGGAGTGGAGCCACAAGGAAGGGAGAATGGACATACTGAGTCAGCTGAGTAATGGGTGGTAATGGGACTTTTTGTAGTGAAAAGAGTGGCACGGGAGTGATTAGGTGGCACAGTAAGCCTCAGCACCACTGTCCCCACATGACAGTGGTTAAAGCCCTCAAAAAATTCAAAAGTTATGCACATGCTGGGAGCACTTGCATGCACGCCGGGACCCATGAGAGCATCTGCACGGGGACCCATCGGAGCTAGTGCATGTGCATGCGTGATCGCTCAAGTGCATGCATGGATGTGGGAGGAAACAGGAGTGCCTGGAGGAAACCAATGCAGACACGGGGAGAACATACAAACTCTGTGCAGATAGTGCCCTGGCTGGGATTTGACATGGGAATCCAGTGCTGTAAGGCAAGAGTGCTAACCACTATGCCACCTTTTGTCATATGTATTACCTTTTAAACAATATTGGTTGCCTGCCTGTCCTGCTGATCATATGCTTTTAATACCTTTAGCCATAGAACCTTAACAAGCATGCCAATCAGGTAGTCTGACTGAAGTCTATCTGGATTGGCTGCATGCTTGTTTCAGGTGTGTGTGATCCAGACACTAATACAGCCAAAGAAATCATCAGGATGCCAGGCAAGTGGTATTGGTTAAAAATAAATAGAACTGGCAGCCACCAGTGAAGCTAACAGATGCAAGTTAACACCTTGAGTGGTAGATAAAAGCAAACAATCGTTACTTTCTGGATGACCCTCATATCTGTTACTTTATTGTTTTATTTATACCCATGTGGAGATGTTTTACGTTTACCCCCGCATAACTATCATCTGCCAATTTCAAATGCATTACTTCTAATGCCACTACTGCCCTATACGCTAATATGTAGAAATATTCAAATAGACTTTTAGATTTTTTTGTATTTGAAGAGAAAATGATAGCAGCATGCAGCATTCCTTGCCTCGCAACATAATCTATGGAGTCTGTCACGTCTGTTTCTGACACTACACCATGTGTTGCCACAGTCATACAGATTGAAATATGCCTGTGTTTACTATTAAAAGTGGTGTTAAAGCACATATAACATGAGCCATAGTCTTTGCAAAACAGTTTATATTTTTCCTTCCATCTGTAAAACTAAACACATTCTTATCTAAACAAGCATCTGGCACACAACATTGTCGATGTCTCCAAATTGATCTAACATTTCTCTTGACTTAAAAAAAAAAATCAGGCGTGAAATATCATTAACCTATTCTCATTATCTTTGCACAAATTGTAGTTTAAATCAACACCAATGCATTTTTTTTCTCACCTCCATCTTTCTTCCAGCTATGTTAGTTAAACTCCTTCATAAACCAGGTGTAAGCCCAATAGTAAGAAACAGGAAATCTGGTAGCAGTTTGTGACCTGATTGCTGAGCTAACTAAACTAATTAATCATGGTAGACTAATCACAATGACAAGGTTGGGGAGGTGACATTCTCCAAAATCTCCAATTTGTTTTTTTAATCCCCACAGCAATTTATTTGCTGAATATAGACTATATTACCTTAGAATTCAACATAATGCAGTCAAGGTTAACGGTATTGTGTTCTACTTATTCAATATTTATGATTTTTTTATGTTTGTGCTACTCATTTTTTTTTTCCTATCGAAGTGCAAATGGCCCATTAATCAAACAAGTGACGCCAAGAACCAAGCCGCGATTGTCTCACATAGCGAATGTGTCCGTGTTGCAGCGTGAAGTTTAGTTCATCAATAGTTCCTTTTTAATTGTTGCCAAGTGACACCAATATGTTTTATTTTAATCTAATAATCCGTTTGGAGCTCATAACAATATCCCCAGTGACTTGGGGGTTTTACTGAGGGTTGAGCGCCATAGGAAGCAGTTACACAAATAGCTCAAGTGAGCTGAGGCACCTTTCTGGCCAGTCGTCTTGGAGGTGACAGTTCTGAAATACAATTATCAGCGTGATCTGCTTAAGAATTCATCATCAGCTCCCGTTTCTGAGGACTTACAAAATACAGACTTTAAAAAAAACACAAGAGGCGATAAGAAGGTATCATTTCCCCCAGCCTCATAATTGTAAATTGAAGGAAATTATTTTCTTTGCCTGCAGCTCATTGACATATAGGCAGTGTTATTACAATGTCATAGGCATAAATCCTTTGAATACATTTTAAGAACAACGCCCGAATTAGCAATACAAGCAAAAATATGTAACTAGGTACATTATGGATGATAAGGTCGTTAAAAAGTGAAATGATCAAAAACAATTCTGTCTAATTGCTTATCTCCTTCCTGACGGGTATCCAGGGGCGAGGGGTCACTTGGGAAGTAGCAATGTTCAAAGGAAGCTTTTATAGGGTAATATCAATTTGTCTGCAGACACCAGTTCACAAAATCCCTGACATGACTTAACTACCACTATGTGGCTGTAGATTAGGCCAGGTTATTTAGGTGATGGCGAGAGAAAAGAAAATATCTAAAAGATAACTATCGTGACAGTTGAAAAATAATAAGCTAATTTTCTTCAAATGATACATTTTCAGCTTTGTCAGAGCACAAAAAAATCCCAGGCATGCACTGATTTTCCTTTTCCACATCTCACACAAGTCCTGTTTTTCTAGAACGCCACTTTATTTGTTTTAGTTTATTTTTGAAGCTCCATAAACTCATTGGTTACAGCTACCCTAGGGAGGCACAGTATTCATGGATATTCAGTCCCAATGGCTTCCATACCATTGTAAAAAATGTGTTTCCAGATTCCAAGATAAAGCATGTTCAGATTACCTGGGTGTATGTTTAAAGCCTCTCTTTATGGAATCTGCTTGTAGAGAGCTCCACCTTTACAAGCTGCTCCAAAGTAAATGAGTACATACTGCTTACTTTTTGAGTTACAAACCAGAGACGGTTAGCAGGAGAAAAGTTTTGTGTTGAGGCTAACAGTTTAGGGGTAGGATACGGTTAGGTTAGGTTAGAGCTAACAGAAGAGTGTGAGTTAGGTTAGGGTGAGGCAACACTTGACGTTTGTAGGTTAGTTTTAGGCATTTTGGGGGAGGGTTACATATAGGCACAAGAATGAAGTTAGAGTTATTGGAAGGATAACCATCACAAATTAGATGCAATTACAGATAAGCACAAGGTACATTTAGAGCAAAGTACCACTACCACTAGTTTGCTCTGGCCAGTTGTGCCTTGTGGGATAATAGGGTGAACACAAGGTGATTCCTTAATCTCAATACCCTGCGTAAACTGATGTTACCTACTGGTTTCTGTTACAGTACCTGTTCACAACTGGCATACAGTACCTGTTTTCAAATCAATTCAATTCACTTTATTGTCATTGTGTAACACAACGAAATTACTTTTCATGACAACCCCACGGTGCATATAGGTAACATGGTGATAGTAACAAGGAAGAGAAGAAATGATACAAGTATGCCAGGTATTACAGATATTTAAACAATTTGTACAAAGTGTTAATTATTTCAGAGAGGATTCAGAGTTCATCAAGTTTATGGCGGATGGGAAAAAGCTGTCTTTCAGTCTGTTTGTGTGTGTGCGGATTGATCTAAAACGTTTAGCTGATGGAAGGAGCTCAAACAAGGCATTTCCAGGGTGAGTGTTGTCCTTGATAATGTTTTTGGCCCTTCTCACGCTGCGAGTATTATACAAAAGTTCCAGTGATGGTAGTTCAGTGCCAATAATGGCTTCTGCTGTTTTAACAACTCGCTGCAGGGCTTCTGTAGTAGCCTTCGTGCAGCTGTTGTACCAGGCCGTCATGCAATTGGTCTCCTATGTAGCTTGTTTGGAAACAGCCCCCAGTGCCTGCTTGCCTGAAACTTTTAACCTGTAATTCGTTTCTAACTTTGTGCTGTAAAAAGTGAGCAAGGCCCCTACACATTGCCTCAGATAGTTGGAGAGAAGAAAGTCCCATAACAACACACATTTGGTTCAAAAATACTTAATTCTTTGATTTTATATGTACACACATAAACCCATTGAAGTGCATGCATAATACACATACAGTGGTTTGCAAAAGTATTCGGCCCCCTTGAAGTTTTCCACATTTTGTCACATTACTGCCACAAACATGAATCAATTTTATTGGAATTCCACATGAAAGACCAATACAAAGTGGTGTACACGTGAGAAGAAGTGGAACGAAAAGCATACATGATTCCAAACATTTAAAAAACAAAAAAAACAACAACTGCAAAGTGGGGTGTGCGTAATTATTCAGCCCCCAGAGTCAATACTTTGTAGAACCACCTTTTGCTGCAATTACAGCTGCCAGTCTTTTAGGGTATGTCTCTACCAGCTTTGCACATCTAGAGACTAAAATCCTTGCCCATTCTTCTTTGCAAAACAGCTCCAGCTCAGTCAGATTAGATAGACAGCATTTGTGAACAGCAGTTTTCAGATGTTGCCACAGATTCTCGATTGGATTTAGATCTGGACTTTGACTGGGCCATTCAAACACATGGATATGTTTTGTTTTAAACCATTCTATTGTTGCCCTGGCTTTATGTTTAGGGTCGTTGTCCTGCTGGAAGGTGAACCTCCGCCACAGTCTTAAGTCTTTTGCTGACTCCAAGAGGTTTTCTTCCAAGATTGCCCTGTATTTGTCTCTATCCATTTTCCCATCAACTCTGACCAGCTTTCCTGTCCCTGCTGAAGAGAAGCACCCCCAGAGCATGATGCTGCCACCACCATATTTGACAGTGGGAATGGTGTGTTCAGAGTGATGTGCAGTGTTAGTTTTCCGCCACACATAGCGTTTTGCATTTTGGCCAAAAAGTTCCATTTTGGTCTCATCTAACCCGAGCACCTTCTTCCACATGTTTGCTGTGTCCTCCACATGGCTTGTGGCAAACTGGACTTCTTATGCTTTTCTGTTAACAAATGCTTTCTTCTTGCCACTCTTCCATAAAGTCCAACTTTGTGCCGTGCATGACTAATAGTTGTCCTATGGACAGATTCCCCCACCTGAGCTGTAGATCTCTGCAGCTCGTCCAGAGTCACCATGGGCCTCTTGACTGCATTTCTGATCAGCGATCTCCTTGTTCGGCCTGTGAGTTTAGGTGGACAGCCTTGTCTTGGTAGATGTATAGTTGTGCCATACTCCTTCCATTTCTGAATGATCATTTGAACAGTGCTCCATGGGATGTTCAAGGCTTTGGAAATCTTTTTGTAGCCTAAGCCTGCTTTACATTTCTCAATCACTTTATCCCTGACCTGTCTAGTGTGTTCTTTGGTCTTGATGGTGTTGTTGCTCCCAATATTCTCTTAGACAACCTCTGAGGCCGTCACAGAGCAGCTGTATTTGTACTGACATTAGATAACACACAAATGCACTCTATTTAGTCATTAGCACTCATCAGGCAATGTTTATGGGCAACTGACTGCACGCAGACCAAAGGGGGCTGAATAATTACGCACACCCCACTTTGCAGTTATTTTTTTTTCAATGTTTGGAATCATATATGATTTTCGTTCCACTTCTCACATGTACACCACTTTGTATTGGTCTTTCACGTGGAATTCCAATAAAAATGATTCATGTTTGTGGCAGTAATATGACAAAATGTGGAAAACGTCAAGGGGGCCAAATACTTTTGCAAACCACTGTATATTCTAAATCACTGTCATTTCAGAAATCCAAAAGGTTCACTAGAGTCCTAGATGTATGTAAAACCCTGGTGATAATTGAAATAGTAAATAAAACTCTATAGTGCCAATATACAAACTATAACAATAAAAATGCCATGTGCAGTAATCACTAAGTAATCACAGAGTCACTATAGAAAATGGGCCGCGTAAAGCAAGCTGTGATGAGTTGGTAAACAGTATGCAATGCCTACACAAGCAATTTAGGCCATGCATATAACACATACACATGCGCACTAGAACAAGGCTGAGTTCCTTTTTTTCTTGCTGTAAAGGTTTAAAGAGAGTCTGAAGCCTTATAAATTACCTCTTTTTATTTCAGAATGCTCTTTAGCCTTAAGAGCAAAGATGATTCGTTGCATCCCCGCGGCCATATGAGGGCCTTATCACCCCCAAATCCCAAGGCAAAATTCTACGACTTTCAAAGTCACAGATTTTGCTGCCCGGTGGAGGCAGAGCTTTGTGCTGTAGCTCTATTTCCAGTCCATTCAATCGATCAGTGCCTCTACCCGCCCCTCTCAGTCTTCTTTCAAAGAGAGAGGCGGCAATTAGCGGTGATTGAATTGACTGGAGGCAGTCAGAGCTACAGCACAAAGCTCTGCTTCCTCCAGGAAGTACCAAGGGTTTTAGAACAGGGATTTCAGGGAGGGATAAAAAACCTCGTACAGTCACGGGAATCAGGGCCAGATTTCTGGGAAGGCCACAAAGGCCATGTCCTAGGGCAATAAAATCAGATAAGAAAAGAAGAGCGGCAAGACTTGGAGAGAGAAGAGGTCATATGTTAAAGTAAATTATCTCTTCTGGTCCTCAGTGCAGCGCCCTGCTCTGCATTGATGTCTAAATTCCAGAGTTCCCGTACTCCCTGCATATCTGATGATTATCCTGTCCTCTGTAGGATGGACATACAGTACATGCTGCTGTGTGAAAAGTGCCAGTTTACAGTAAAGCAGACAGAACTGCATTCAGTTTTAATGCACACATTCAGAGGAATTTCAAGAAGTTTTGAATCAGGATGATACACCTTACAATACTCTACTGCTACAGAAGAATTTCATCTCTGCTAGTTACTTCTCCCTTTCTCCTACAGCTGTCAGAATGACTCCTGTTAAAGACTTTCTTTTATCTATCCTAAATTTATGACTGTTTAGCTAGCCAGGGATGTTTATGGCAGCAGTGATCTCTGCTTCAGTTAACTCTTTCCTGACTCATTTTAGGATCTGTCTGTCTTTCTGTTTTAAGCACTATATTGTCACTGTTTAAAGGACACCTACATCTATGCCATTGTATGTAGTTTAGGATCCTTCTAATTACCTGTAGCAGTAGAGTATTGCACTGTATTAGCCCTTAGTGAAGGCAGAAAGTTTTCAATCAGGATTTTATAATTTATTGGCTATTAAGCTGGCCATACACTAGGCCGATTCCCCACCGATCGACAGCAGATTTGATTACTGGGATCGAATCTGCGGTCACATCGTTCACGCTACATGCTAAATTGCGATCTATTTCGGCCCGAAATAGATCGATCCCGTCGATCGCTCCGTGCGGGAAATTACCGTCGATTGCCCGCGGGTAGGGAGCGTGTCGCTAGCGGCGTTCGAGTGCCCGACAACCGACGCAATACAGCTGCAATACATTACCTGCTCCGCCGGCGTGACTCCCCAGGTCTCCGCTGTCTTCTCCACTCTGGTCTAGTCTCTGGGTCCGGCATACTTCACTGAACTTCCTGCCGGGACAGGAAGTTTAAACAGTAGAGGGCGCTCAACTGTTTAAACTTCCCCCAGACAGGAAGAAGTGAAGCATGCCGGACCCGGAGACCAGACCAGAGCGGAGAAGAAGACAGCGGAGACCTGGGGAGTCGCGCTGGCGGAGCAGGTAATGTATGCAGGGGGGGGGGGAGCGGCGGCAGCACCACCACAGATTGTGAACGGTTTCATGCTGAAATCAATTCACAATCTGTTTGCAGTAAAGGCAGCCATACGATCCCTCTCTGATCAGATTCGATCAGAGAGGGATCTATCTGTTGGTCAAATCTGATGGCAAATCGACCAGTGTATGGCTACCTTTATGGTTAACTTAAAAGAAAAAGCTTTCTGCTACTAAGCCGCCTTCTTCCTGTATACTGACAAGATGTTGTTATTTGTTACTTACCTGTTCTCTGTTTTGGGTGGACTTCTCTCCATTGCGCTGCATTGTCACCTGTCTGTGGCTCTGACTGACAAAGAAGCAGCACATGCTCTGTCCACTCCCGCTCCTTATATTTTGGCGCTCCTGTCTGCATGTGCAAAGGAGGCAAGTGTTATGGATATGTGTACTTGACAAGTACTGCTCATACACGAGCGTCATTTCTGAAGTATGCATGCCTAAAACAGTATTGGCTGCCGTGCACATTCTGGCAGAAGCGTGGAATTACAGGGAGCATGAGTGGACAGATCATGCGCAGAGCAGCACAATGGAAAGGACCCCATTCAAATCAGTGATTACTAGAAAGGTTTTTGGACAGAATAGTGTTGGGGGGGGGGGGGGGCGGTTGGTGACACTTGGCCTTGGGTGCTGGAGAGTACAAATCCGGCCCTGGCGGGGATGCGGCGAGTCATCTTTGCTCTTAAGGCTAAAGAGCATTCTGAATTAAAAAGAGGTAATTTATAACGCTTCAGACTCTCTTTAAAGCACACCTGAACAATACCAGCTACCTGGCTTTCATACTAATCTCCTGTAATTCCATACTAATCTCTGCTCTAAATACATTAAGCCATAGACTCTGAACAAGCATGCAGATCCAATGTTTCTGACTGAAGTCTGACTGGATTAGCCGCCTGCTTGTTTTAGGTGTGTGATTCAGATACTACTGCAGCTAAAGAAATCAATAGCATGCAACTGGCATTTAATATGTCCGCCTCCATATTCCTCTCAGTTCAGGTGTCCTGTAAGACCATTATTCTGCATTTGGATTGTTAATTACGGTACATTTAATAAATTTCATGTGTGGTTAAGAAAACAATATGCAAGTGGAGAGAACTGATAAAATGTTCAGTAGTTTAAGATTTGTGGGTATGGAGGGTGGAATAAAAGGTTACATTTTCCACTTTCTCAAGTAGGTAGTTTAGTTAGTAACCACCAAAATAAGACTATGGGATTCTAAGAAAGTCTGTTTATGATGAAGACTTTAGCTACAACTGTCCTCACTTTATTTTCTGTTTTGCTTTGCTTTAATAGTGAGGAAATTATAGATCACTTTGTCCTTTAAATGTAACAGTTCTGTGAGGAGGTCATTTCTAATCGCCCCACATGCATTATGGTAACTACATCTGGAGCAAGGTATGTAGTTAGAACTGTGTGTCAAGCTGTACATTTCCAATCTACAGTGAGGTTTCTGATGTCCGGCTTAACACCAACAGCTCTTCAAAGCAACCTCCTAGGAACTGTGGAGAATGAAAGAGAGACAGTCGGAGGAAATCCCCGATGTCAGATTATCTCAGGGGAAAAGAATAGTGATTGACCAAACAATACACCACACCTGATGAATGTTTGTCTTGCCTGTGAAATTGTGGCCCTGCTCATGAAATCAGAAAAGCTATAATACAATGCAGATAGAAAGCGTCTAGTTAGAAGGAAAGCTTTATACAGGGAGCAAAGACGTTGATGGGGGATCAGCAGCCACTTTCCACTAAAGGGCTGCAATCTCTTTGTATTTAACACACGATTACAACCATAGTTCAGACTCACATTTTTAATGACTATGATACTAAGTTTTCATCAATTAGCAACTTATAAAGTTTTTAACAGTATGTACTTTTTGAAGTTAATATATTGACAGTGTTTTGCAGGCTACATTTAGCAACTGCTTATGGCAGGTAGAGTGTTTTTTTTCTGTATAAGAATATGGTATGCACACCCACAATCAAGCATATGCCATTAGTATAACCGGGTGCTAGGTATGATAAATAAGGCTAATAGCCCCTACAACACATTAAAAGTAAAGTACACCTGCACACCAAAATGTATGTTGCAAAAAGTATTTGTATTAAATATACATAATCAAAAAGATAGACAATCACATGTAACAACAATATTGCACAAGCTGAGACAAACACTCAATATAGACACTCTGTCAATGGTAATACATCATAGTAATCCATATAATATGGAGCATTAACCACTTTACCCCCGCCCGTACGGATTTCTCCGTCCCTTTTTCCATCCTTTAACCCCCAGGGACGGAGAAATCTGAACTTTGCGCACTGCCGCCGCTGCCCGCGCTCCCGCTCGTAAACACGCCGCCCGCCGCTAGTAAACACGCCGCTGCCCGCTCGCCCAGAGATCAACGAACGGGAAAATCCATTCCCGTTCGTTGATCTAAGCCCCGCAATGATCCGCTGCCGCTCGGCTGAGCAGCGTGATCATTGTGAGCAATAACAAACTTCCAGCCTCTTTTTACTTCCTGCAAGCGTCCGGAAGGACGCTTGCAGGTCGCATGAAACAAAAAGTTACTGTTGCCATCTTGTGGCCAAATAGTAAAACTACACCCTAAGCATTTTTTACACACACATAAACTAGTTTTACACAAAAAATTAACTCCTTACCTCCCACACTCCCCAATTTATTTATTTTTTGTAATTTAAAAAAAATAAAAAATTTACAATTTTAAAAAAATACATAAATAGTTACCTTAGGGACTGAACTTTTTAAATATTTATGTCAAGAGGGTATAACACTGTTACTTTATAAACTATGGGCTTGTAATTAGGGATGGACGCAAAACTGAAAAAAATGCACCTTTATTTCCAATTAAAATATTGGCGGCAAACATTGTGATAGGGACATAATTTAAACGGTTTTATAACCGGGATAAATAGGCAAATACATTTAATGGGTTTTCATTACAGTAGCATGCATTATTTAAAAACTATAAAGGCCGAAAACTGAAAAATAATACATTTTTTCCCACATTTTTTCCTATTTTCCCATTAAAACACATTTAGAATAAAATTATTCTTGGCATAATGTCCCACCTAAAGAAAGCCTAATTGGTGGTGAAAAAAACAAGATATAGTTCATTTCATTGCGATAAGTAATGATAAAATTATAGACGAATGAATGGAAGGAGCGCTGAAAGGTGAAAATTGCTCTGGTGGTCAGGGGGTAAAACCCCTCAGTTGGGAAGTGGTTAAGCAGTGAGCAGCAATAAGTCCAACATGAGTAGGACAAAGTGATGCCGGGGATGCCAAAAGATAGAAAACTATGGTGAGAACCAGACAGACCCTAAACATGCAGCAATTTTAGATCCTAGTAAAGCAGACATAATATAAGCTGGGAGGCACAGGATCCTATAGAGTCTGTAGCAGAGTGTCAAATGTCCATTACCCTGACAGCGCTGTTTCGGAAAATCCTTCGTCAGAGGGTCAGGAGATGCCCAAGGAGTGCTGTAACGTTATGAACGCCATTGTGCCATATAAATAGTGGAACTGATTGCTAATGCGGCCAGCCTGGACACTGGGGCCGGCCTTCTGATGCGTATGACGTCACGTGGCGTGCGCCGCGGCGTCATGACGTCACTTCCGGTTCCGGTTGGCGCCGCATTGTGCAGCAGGCCATCCAGCAGTGTACTAGACACACACAAGATGGCCGCCGCGCATGCTCAGTGCGGCGTTTCCCGGCCAGGTAAACAAACAGAGTAAGAACAAAAGCTTATGTAGATAGATCTATGTCCAGTAGATGGTGCTGGTGAGCAGTTTACAGTGTCCAGGCTTTCAGCAGGCAAAATCTAGAAGCAATCAAACACAAAGTGTTATTAAAACAGCAATAAAACCAGAAAAGTTCCTTAAAGAGACTCCGTATCAAAAATTGCATCCTGTTTTTTATCATCCTACAAGTTCCAAAAGCTATTCTAATGTGTTCTGGCTTACTGCAGCACTTTCTACTATCACAGTCTCTGTAATAAATCAATGTATCTTTCCCCTGTCAGACTTGTCAGCCTGTGTCTGGAAGGCTGCCAAGTTCTTCAGTGTTGTGGTTCTGCTATGAACGCCCCCTTCCAGGCCCCTCTATGCACACTGCCTGTGTATTATTTAGATCAGGGCAGCTTCTCTCTTCTCTTTTATCTTTTACAAGCTGGATAAATCGTCCTCTGAGCTGGCTGGGCTTTTACATGCTGAGGAATTACAGACAAAGGCAAAGCTGTTTGCAGGAAGAAACAAGCAGCCTGAAACTTCCGTGCATGAGAACTGCAGGGGTAAAGAAACACACAAATGATCTCTTGAGATTCAAAAGGAAGGGTGTATACAGCCTGCTTGTGTATGGATGTATTTTCTATGTGTGGACATACTGTACATCAATCTACTTCCTGTTTTGGTGGCCATTTTGTTTGTTTATTAAAAACTTTTTAAAATTGTTTAACCACTTTTAATGCGGCGGGGAACGGCAAAATTGTGACAGAGGGAAATAGGAGATGTCCCCTAACGCACTGGTATGTTTACTTTTGTGCGATTTTAACAATACAGATTCTCTTTAAGCTTCAATTCAATAAGAAAAATAGTGTTAAAACTAGCTATACCTACAGGTGAGATCAAAACACTATCACCAATCACAACCCCATATAACTTATCTAAGGAAAGGTGACAGATCAGCATCCTCATTCATGCCATGGGGCGAAATTGTATTAAGTTGATACATCCAATATAATTCTCTCTGTAAAAGTTTTAACTCAATATCTCCCCCCCATATGGAGGAGTCACCACTTCCACTACCCTAAAACGTAATTGGGACACATTATGTCCTGCCTCCATAAAATGTCTAGCGACAGGAGAGTCTGACGCACCACAGCGAATATTGCTGCGGTGTTCACTAATCCGCGTGCGAACATCACGTGAGGTTTGGCCTATATATAGTTGGCCACAAGGGCATATTAAGTAATACACAACGTTTTTCGATGAACAGCTTGCAAAACAATTTAAAGAGATACGTATTCCAGAACGTGGGTGCGGGAAAGATGCACCCCTCTGTACGTACCCACACTGGGCACAATGGCCACATGGGAACATGCCCTTAGGGCTAGGTAAATTAGAAAGCCAATTACCTCCTTCTGTGGAAGTGGGTATTGTACTCCTTGCATGCACCAAGGTGTCGCGCAAATTCTTGGATCGTCTAAATGCACAAATTGGCTGTTCACCGAAAACGCTTGGAAGAGATGGTGCTCAAGATATGCCAATGTTTCCTCACGATTTTTTGTGCCTGTAAAGAGAGTGGAGAGTATGCTAATATCATGGGAAGTCGTGACTGCTCACGTGGTGGATTGAACCGCAGTAAGGACTCTCTATCCCTCTGTGTGGCTCTCTCCAATGCACTGTCAAGTGTTTTAGAGTCAGAGCCCCTTTCCCGAAAATTTGCATACATGGTCCTTGCTTCTCTAAAAAAAGAGGCATCATCTGAGGAAATCCTCCTCAGACGTAAAAATTGGCCAAAAGGTAGGCCTTTCTTGAGGCGCTGCGGGTGGTAGCTCTTAGCTGCCAAATAGGTATTCCAATCAGTCGATTTGCGGTAGGGAGATGTATGGAATTCACCTCTCTCCATCTGGATCAGGACATCGAGGAAATGTACGGATTCTGTGCTATATTTTAGCGTAAAAGAGATCGTGGGGAAACACCTATCCAGGTCCCCCTTAAATGCCATCAGTGCATCCTCTGAGCCTGACCAGATGAAGAAGATGTCATCTATGTACCTTAGCCAGCACATGGCATGGCCAAGGTACATAGGATGCCCATACACAAACGTTCGTTCAAACCAATCCATAAAAAGATTGGCATAACTGGGGGCTACATTGCTCCCCATAGCCGTCCCCCGCTGCTGTTGATAAAAAACATCCTCAAAACAAAAGTAGTTCTTGGTAAGGACCATGTTAAGCAATCTCAAGAGGAAACCAGACAGGTGTGTAGAGAGGTTCATTCTCGAGAACACCTCATCAATAACTGCAATACCTTCAGAGTCTGGGATAGAGGTATACAGGCTAACTACATCCATAGTACAAAGGAGTACTGGAAATTGAAACGTACCATAGCTTGAGATTTTAGACAGAAAATCAGTGGTGTCCAAGAGAAAAGAACACATGCCCGAAACCATTGGACGTAGAACCTGATCCAGGAGAATAGCAAGAGATTGAAAAATGGAGCCAGTGCCTGCCACAATAGGTCTCCCAGGAGGATCCACTAAAGATTTGTGGATCTTCGGGAGAACATAAAAGAGAGGGATCAGAGGAAATGGAGTCAAGAGAAAGTCGTGAATTTGTTTGGTTATTGTGCCCACCTCAAGGGCACACTTGATAAGTTTGTCAATCTCCTCTTTGATTATGGAGGTCGGGTTACCTGGAAGTTTAATATACACATTAGTGTCCTGTAATTGGCGTAACACCTCCCGCCTGTAATCCAGGCGATTCATGATCACCGTGGCGCCCCCCTTCTCAGCGGGTTTCACTATTATGTTAGGGTCCTCACAGAGTGAACGCAAGGCCTGTCTCTCTTCGATCGGCATATTAAAGTGTGCCTGATCTCTTGCACCGCTGATCAAGTGGACGTCACGTTGTACCATGGCTATAAAAGTTTCAACTGCATGTGAGGTGTTAGGAGGTAGCCACTTACTTTTGGCTCGACACATGGTTAAATTGACTTCAGGCGGGAAGAGGTTAACTGGGGTGGAGGTTGGGGTAGAGGCTGTATCAGATATCCTCCCTGAGAAAAAAGATTTCAAACGTAAGGTCCTAAAGAAATTGTACAAATCACAATTCAATTCAAGTTTACTGCCAGTGTGGGTTGGGACAAAGCCCAAACCACGTCTGAGTACCTGCTTCTCAATCGCAGTCAGTGTCCGAGAAGAAAGGTTCACTATTAGGTCCTCGTCAGGGTTTGGCTCCTCGTGACCCTGGGGTCTACTGGAGCATTTGTTGCCTCTCCTGGTTTTCTTCCTCTTCCTCTTCCCTAGATTCTCTGGCGTGGGCCTAAAAAACTAGTGGAACCTGAGGAGCCTTCACCTGAGCTATCTGTTGGTGGATTACTTGGAGGATGATTAGGACGTCTCCTAGGGCGTCTATCCGGGCGCCAAGAATATACGCGATCCTCTTGATAATCGAGGGTATCGCGACGAAATTTATCTAATTTGTTAGAAAGGACGTCCTGTCTATAGCCAAGAAGTGCAGACTCAGTTAATTCAAAATAAATTGCAAAATCCTCCTTTTCTGGAGGTTTTTTTTCCCCAGCATAGAGTAGATCATGTGATCCAGCTCACTTCCTTTGATTGAAGATGGATTACCGGTAAATCTTTATTACCAGCACTGCTACTACAGCCTAGACGTTCCTCCTTGCTCAATGTGTAATAAAGCTTTACTCCTGCCTACTCCCTCCTCAGATTATTTATAAAAGCTGTGTGTACCTCTCATCACCCTGCTCTGCTTTCAATAAGGAACACAAAAACAAGGGACTGGCAGGCACACAGATAGGACTTGGGGTAGTATGAGCCCTGCTTGTCAACCGGGGAGGTGATAAGTGACAGTCTGGGAGTGAACACTATGTGCTCTGGATAGAGCAGAAGAATGAATATAGATGAATCAGTGAATATGGTACTATTGAGTGTATTAATTTGCCATAAAGTGCAAGTGCATCACTTGATAGTTGTACAGGCAGTATTAGCATGAGGTACTTATCATGATGGAGATAGTCTGTATTGGAGGATGGCGGTGGACGCTAGAGTGTGTATGGCCTGACAGTTGTTTTGCAGTGGCTTAGCTTATTCTGAGGCTTTGGAGACCCAGTGTCTTCATCACGACAAGTACCTCCTTTCCCCTTGCATAATAAATGTTGCCACCTTAACACTCCTAACATCTGTAGAGAATGAAAGAGAGGTAGATGGCAGCTACTGGGAGGAGCACTGGTGGGGGCCTGTGTGTTGAAAGCAGATGGAGAAGAATGAAGGGGCTCCCCTGCTACATCTGTCTAATCCATTACTGGGGATCCCTGAATGAGTGCAACAGTAATCTTCTTACTATAGACATCTAAAGTCATAGTCAATCATTGCTATACAGTACATAACTATATTGCAGTCAGCAGTGGTCAGTGCCATTTAAACACAGTAACTTGCAACATTTGAATGTTTGAAAGAAAGTTTTTTATTGATTGTCAGCCATGCATTACAGCAATGAGATAAAGGACCTGCCATACAAATTAGGGGAACAATTATTTCCAGTGGGCACAATGAGAGTCTACATACTTTACACTACAGCTGTTGTTGTTAAAGGGAACCCAAGGAACATGTAGATTGTTATCTTGATCTTTAAAAGATCGTGACTTTTTACTGCTTTTGTAAAAATCATTTCAGGTGCCTTGGTTTTGAAGAAGGTTGGAAAAGGTTTGTTGTAAAAGTCCTTTCACACCTAACAACCTTCAGGCATGCACATTCATTGTTTGCAGTGTGGTGTGCTCTTATACTGTTCGTACTTTAATGTGCATGTTTAATGAATACAAGCCAACTAATCACATAGGGATGAAACAGTTTCTACTAGAAATGTTTATTATTGAAGTTAAAGAGAAACCGTAACCAAGGATTGAACTTCATCCCAATCAGTAGCTGATACACCTTTGCCATGAGAAATCTTTACCCTTTCTCAGACAGATCATCAGGGGCCTCTGTATGGCTGATATTGTGGTGAAACCCCTCCCACAGTGTGATGTCATGACCATGGTCGTGACATCACACTGTGGGAGCCTTGTTGCATTGTGGGAAATAACAGCTGTTTCCAACTGCTAAAAATGCATCATCTCTTTCCACAGGCATCACCTGCCAGCAGGGCCGGGCCGAGGCATAGGCTGGAGAGGCTCCAGCTTCAGGGCGCAGTGTAGGAGGGGGCGCACAATTCATTCAGCTGTCATTCCTAATTGTGTATGAAGCAGAAATAAATAAGAAAAGGGGATACTTAGCAGTGACTGAAAGCCAGATAACTAGATATTAAGGTGTTGGGGAGGTTGTGGGCCCTGTGGCGCCTCTTAGTCTGATAGCAATCAGAGTGTGACAGCTGGGGTGGGAGGGATGGAGGGACGCACTTTGGTGTCTAAAGCCTTGGGTGCTGGAGGACCTTGTCCCGCCTCTGCCTGCCAGCAATAAAAAAAAAAGTTAACTGAAAATACTTGTGCAGAGAGAGTAAATTTGAAATTAATAGGTAAAGGTAACGATCACTACATCCCAAAATTAATATTGTACATGTTAAACATTTACCCCTATTTTTTCAGAATACCTCCATCTATAGCATCCCTATTGGTGTTAACGTGAAAAAAAAAACCCACTGTGTTGTTTTTCTATTATTTTTTTCCATTAAATGTTAGATTTACATTTAATGTATAGTGGAGTAAAGTGGGATGTACAGTGGAGTAAAGCGGTGAGTGTAATGATATACTGGGGTTGTTTAATAAGGCTACTGTTTTTAACTGGAAGGGGGATTAGGATTTCAAGTAATAAATGCTGGGTGATGGGTGTACACACCCGAAATGCGGAAGTAGCCGCTAAGTGAGATGGGTACTGTAGTCTTTAGTCCAATATGGACAGCCTATTGGAGTGGCCGCATGATTATGACAGAAGCGGCAGCAGCGAATGAATCCAGCTGAGACAGCTGGTCATGTGATAGAGGTGGAGAGTATTTAAAGCGTCCCTCAGCTCTGAATGGCCGAGCCCCTGATGAGTCATTGGACGAAACTAGTAGGGCGGAGCCTAAGGAGCTGAGGAGACGCTGGAGGATCCTGTGCTACGTTTTTTTATATGCGCATGTTTTACTGCAAATTTGTAAGTGCACTACTTTTATTACTTATTAAAATCAAACGGAATTATGCTATGGTCGGCTTTGTTTGAGTCCTAGGATGTCCTTTATCCCAAAAACTGAAGTTATAACAACACGCTATATTGCTGGTCTGTTGCGGGTCGGCCAGTGCATCTGGTGAGCGCCTTGTGTATCTGTTTATGGTGGAAGCACGTTGGTGGCACTGTTCTGGAAAAGGGGTGCACTGGTGATAATATTAAGCTCTATCCAAATGGTATCACACTATTGCATTTCCCTTGTTTTATTCTGAGCTTATGGTCGGATGCCTGGAGAGGCTGGTGAAGTGATCGGAGGAATCTCTTGCTGGCAAGGCCAAAAACGCTGACTGCTGATCTGAAAAGATTGGCCAACCGATCTGGTGAGCGTATAGTGATAAGTGCTGTGACAGAAATTTATCAATTTCTTTGGAGGAAGTTTTACAGTGAAGAGCCTATACTTATCAAATGTGGATGAACTTTGTTTGGACAGCATTAGGCTTACGCCAAAGAGGACATTGATTACTTAGCAACATTAGTGTTGCAGTTCTTGTTACTGTTGATCGCTCTGCTTTTATGTTTTTAATATTTTTGTGAGTGTTACACACACTTTTTATGCAGTAAGCGAACCAGATTGATATAGGAGAGAGGAAAGTAAGGAGGCAGTGAGGAGCGCCAGGTTTTATGTTTATTTAAATGTTAGATTGAACTTTTGATCAAAAGTATTGGGAATAACTATAGTAGTAGCAGTAGGGTATTGTACCGTGTTAGCCATCAGTAAAAGCAAGAAGTTTTAAATCAGGATACCATTTATTGGCTAACTAAAAAGAATAAGAATAAGCAAACTTTCGGCCTTGCAGCTTAAGGCCGAAAGCTTGATTATTCTTATTCTTTTTAGTTAGCCAATAAATGGTATCATCCTGATTTAAAACTTCTTGGGAATAACTATGATGGAGAGTTTGCAGTATAATTATGGAAGTAGCAATTTGAAGGTGTCACTGTTACCAATGTTACAAATTAAAGGGGAACTGAAGTAAGAGGTATACGGAGGCTGCCATATTTATTTCCTTTTAATCAATACCAGTTGCCTGGCAGCCCTGCTGGTCTATTTCTCTGCAGTAGTATCTGAATAACACCAGAAACAAGCATGCAGCTAGTCTTGTCAGATCTGACTTTAAAGTCTGAAACACCTGATCTGCTGCATGCTTGTTCAGGGGCTATGGCTAATAGTATTAAAGGCAGAGGATCAGCAGGGCTGCCAGGCAACTGGTATTGCTTAAAAGTAAATAAACATGTCAGCCTCCATATACCTCTCTCTTCAGTTGTCCTTTAAAGAGACTCTGAAGCCTTTTAAAAATCCTTTTTTTTATTACACAATCCTGTTTAAAGCGGAATATAACCCTGCATTTCAACTTTGCTCTAAAACATTATTTACAGCATATTATATGCAAAAAGCATTTTTTTTTTACTAGACCAGCATTGGAAGGGTTAAACACAGAGGTTTTAAGTTCCGTGGAGAGATATGCAGCCGTTCAGATAGTTACATTCTATTTAGTTATATGTATATATTTAGAAATGTTACACACTCTTTGGCTGTCCTCCAACTCCTTCTCAGTGAGAGAGATGAGTCACATTCAACACTTAGATACATTTATGTAAACAAAATGTATCTCTCTCAAGTTCGGATGCGTCTGCAGAAATCTCAAGGAACTTTAAAGCCCTGTGTAACCCTTCCAATGCTGGTCTAGTAAAAAAAAAAATGCTGGTTGCATATAATATACTGTAAATAATGTTTTAGAGCAAAGTTGAAATGCAGGGTTGTATTCCGCTTTAACACATTAGCCCTACCTAAACCGACGCATCCCCGCGGCTGTAATCGATCTAAATCCCACCTAAATCCCTGGGGGGGGCAATCCGGGCAGCGCTTCCGTGGGAGGCAGAGCTATGAGCTGCAGCTCTGCCTCTCAGTGCGTCTGTCAGCCCGGATCACCGCCTCTCCCCCGCCCCTCTCAGTCTTCCTTCACTGAGAGGCGGAGATCCGCCGCTGATAGACGGGGCATGGAGGCAGAGCTGCGGCTCATAGCTCTGCCTCCAACAGCAGCAAAATCCACGACCAAGAAAGTCGTGGATTTTGCGGGGGAGAGGGAGGGGGGAGTTAGGGGGGATTTAGATAGATTACAGCCACGGGGATGCGGCGGTTTAGGTAGGGCTAATGTGTTAAACAGGATTGTGTAATGAAAAAGGATTTTTAAGAGGCTTCAGAGTCTCTTTAAAGAAGAAAATAAATGGAATAAATTAATCTATGCAGATAAAATACATTTTTAATGATTACAAGGAATAAATGCTTGAGAAGGAAAAGCATTGGAATATGGGGCAATCACATAATGTTATGCATGACAATAAGGTATTTATAAGATAGAAAATAAACATTCATATTAACAAATAAGTAAAAAATACATGTATACAATTGATTTTGTTTCAAATATGTAATGATAGGTGGCGGGTGCCTTGGTTAAATAATTTAGGTAAGATTATGTTGAAGAAGTATAAGAGATTTGAAGGGCTAGAGGAGGTAACAGCCGTCCACCTTTTAGCATCTCCACTACTGTTGCCTCAATTGTGAAAAATAAGACACAACATTTGTGATTACACTTAGATGAAGCCAAGCAAAAGCATATTTTTCTCTATTGTTGTCTTATGTGTTATTTTTACTTTAAAAAATGCAAAAGCGTTATAACTACAGTTATGACAAATTCCAGTCTGGCTTCAGGAAACATCACGGCACTGAAACTGCCCTCATCCAAATATTCAACCACCTGCTCATGGCAAGAGACAGAGGAGAGTACTCCATCCTGATACTGCTAGACTTTTCTGCAGCCTTTGATACAGTTGACCATGACATCTTGATAAACAGGCTACAAGAATACTGCGGCATTGATGGCATAGTTCTTCAGTGGTTCAAATCCTTCTTGAGTGGCAGAACCCAAAATGTATCTATGGGGCCCTTCCTGTCCACCTCTGTACCACTTAAGTATGGGGTGCCACAGGGCTCAATCCTTTCTCCCCTGCTTTTCACAATTTACATGTTACCGCTTGGAAAACTAATCCAAAAACATGGTCTGACATACCACTGCTATGCGGACGACACCCAACTATATATTTCCTTCAAGCATGGTGTGACAGACCCAAGTCCAACTAAAAACACCTGCTTATGAGAACTACAGCAATGGATGAGTGACAACTGGCTGAAACTAAATGCAGACAAAACTGAAGTCCTTCTGATCGGAGGGCAGAGCATGATAACAAAACAACTTAACTTGCAGTCTTCACCACTGGGAATAGGAGGCACGGATCTACACAGCTCCGATCATGTGCGTAGCCTGGGAGTTGAAATTGATGGGGATTTAAACTTCAGAACTCACATCTGTGCTGTGGTGAAATCATCCTATTTTCACATGAAGAACATTGCAAAAATCAAGCACCTCATCCCCCCAGAAGATCTACCAACATTAGTTCATGCCTTCATTACCTCCCCGACTGGACTACTGCAATGCTTTCTACACTGGCCTTCCAAAAAAGGACTTGTACCGCCTACAGCTGATACAGAATACTGCTGCCAGACTATTAACCAACCAACCCATAGACATCCATGGCTACAATTACTAGGTTATGCCTAATGATGTTGATCCAGGGATTTTATCTGATTGCCATCTGGAGTCAGGAAGGAATTTTTCCCTTTTGGGGCTAATTGGACCATGCCTTGTGGGGGGTTTTTCGCCTTCCTCTGGATCAACAGGGGTATGTGGGGGACGGGCTGGAGTTGTACTTTGTACTGGTTGAACTCGATGGACGTATGTCTTTTTTCAACCAAAATAACTATGTAACTATGTAACCCCGTCACTGCCACATAACACCAGTCCTGCACTCCTTTCACTGGCTACCTATAGAATGGAGGGTCCTTTTCAAGATTGGCCTACTTACAGTTAAATCACTAAATAATCTGGGCCCTGGATACATGAAAGAAATGTTGCAGCTGCGTAGCAATCCCCGCATTCTCAGATCCACAGGTTCTAATAATCTAGTCATACCCAGCGTCCACTTGGAAACTTTTGGTCCCAGAGCCTTCTGTCATGCTGCTCCTACGTTTTGGAACTCCTTACCGCAACAGATCAGGACAGCTCCATCTCTGGACGTGTTTAAATCCAGACTGAAAACCCACCTGTTCAGTTTGGCATTTGCAGAAATATAACTTTTGTTGTGTGAATACTTTATCCTACTGCCAGCTACTGAATCTGAGAGAGCCTAAGGCTTTGTGTCCTATGGGAGAAAAGCGCTATAGAAATGTTATTATATTGTATTGTAACTAAATAAGAACTGCCACATTTCTAGCCTACATAACAATGCAGCCATTTCTAGTTTACATAGTTTCTAATTGGTGACCCAGACAATGCCTAACAGGATAGCCTAACTTAAATATGTTTCAACCAGCAATCTCTGTCAGTAACACAGATTTTTATTTGTTTTATGTATTGGGAATTGCCTTATGCAGAGGGAATTTTTGGAGGCCAATATATTCTGGTGAAGCAGTAAGCTATCCATACTTGGAGTTAAAGAGTAACTGTCAGGCTGCAGAAGCTAATTTAAACCTCTATTCTCCTGTGTTAAACAGTTTAGAAGGAAGCTCAAAAGCCATTAGTGAAGATAAACATTTCAGTTACCTTTGATGTGTGCTTATCTTAAAGTCTGTTATAGACCCATAAAGACGCAAGCCGCAGCTAAACTGCAAAGCATTCTGGGGCCCTCCCCTCGGCTGCTAATGAGACGGTACAGGAGCTTCTAATCAGTCCAGCGCGAAACACTGATAAATCTCGGGGCAGAGTTTCACTGCAGGAGTCAGCTATTGTTCCTAGCCACATGGCTCATTAATATTCACTGCACACCGTGTTGTTCAAGAACGAGCTTATCTGTGATCAGAAGCAGGCAGGACATGACGACACATTTGGCTTCACAAACATGGAGCCTGCCATGAGCTGTCAGGAGCATCTATCTCTGCATATACTATATACAAATTCTGTGAAATCCAAACGTGGACAGTGAAATGCATATGTAATGTAAGTACAGCCAATCTTTAGCTACTGATATATGTGTTTATTTTCTCTGAGACCCTATACCTAACAGCTCCTCTTTAATCTTCAGTTACCAGAGGAAAAGTCTAAAGCCTCATTCAGGTTAAGTTCTTGAACTGACAAAGAGCTACATAAGTGGTATCTGGGGGCCACATATGGCCCAGAAAACAACATTTTGACATGTCTGTATTAAAGGCAGATAATCAGTGCTGTAGCCAACAATGGCTACTTTCATATTCCTTTCATGCCACATTATTTTGAAATATGCATATACAGCTCTTTTCCATGTAAAGCCCTGAAAGGGAGACATGTATGCTGTTTATACCTAAGCTAACCATCTATGAATCTGTAATAATACAAATATAAATAAAGCCAAATCAGTAACGTGATACATTGATGTTGCAATGAAACAACGATGTGCAAATAATACACTATTTAAAGACTTATTTAAAAATTAAAAACAAATGCATGTGATGTGTAGTAACCTATAGAAACCAATCCTATTTCAGCAGCAATTTGGTGAAGTTGGACCAGTGGAGTATACCATTAATATATAATTGCTTGCTATATTACTAATAAATAGCTGTATAAATAAATACTTGTATATTATACATCCAAAGAATTACATCTGTTAAAAACGTAAAAACATAAAAATGTGAACATATAGCCATTACCTGTAAACAAAAAACTTACGGTAATATTGTGTAAACGAAAATAATTGTTATTACTATACCACACGTCAGTTGTGACAAAAAATTATAGTGAGTGAAAAATCACATGATCCCTAAAATAAGAATAAATAATATATTCATAAAATAACATTCAGCTCATCTGCTTTAGATATATTTCATATCCCATGATACTCATCCAGCCCATCAGGTCTAAAGGAACATAAATAACTGATGTAACATAAATGAGCTTATATTCAAACAAAGTGATTCACCCCCTCTCAAATTAGTGGAGCACAAGACATTTACTAAATAGTCTTTTTCCCTCGCCTTAACACCTCACAGCTCATTCAAGTTAATGGGCTGCAAGGAGGCTTTTATTGCTGGAGCTGTCATATTGAAGACTACATAATAAATATGAGCCTAAGGCCTTTGTATGAGTGAGAGGTGAGCAGTAATGATACTCTAGATAATGAGAGATGTGTAATAATAAGATATAAGATAAATGTAGTATCCTTTGATAAACTTGAAAACATATATGCATTATTCTATTACAGGTTTGCTAACACAGCTTAGATTTGAAGTGCTAAATTGCTATATCTAAAACACAAATGTGTAACATATGACACAATTTACTTCTGTTTTGTTCTCAAACACATTCTTCCCTTTTTTTCTTGCTCCCACATTTCTTTTTGCAGTGTAATAAGTGAAACAGCTGTAGAAGAAATTACAAACTCTATCAGTTATTGTAGTTCATTTTCAACCATGTTTTTTTTCATTCACTAATAGTTAGCATTGCTTTGAAAATACGCCTTTTTTTCCCTACCGAAAAGATATGTCTTGGCCTCATTTTATGTGGCCTGCATTTGTATACCTCTAGCTGTGCTAACAAATATAGCAAGATTTCCCAGGCAGAGTCCATTGTTATTTGATGTGCTTATGTTATCTTTTAAACTGCTTATTATGTTTTTGTCTAATTCTTAGGAATGAGTGGGAGATGTGACTAAACATAGCATCTGATCACTGCTCAGTCATAAGTTTTGCTACTAATAATTTTGTATCACTCTTTGAACTAAAATTCAGTTGTTTTTTTCTACGGGACAGCATTCATAATAACATCATCCCCACCTACATTTTTACTATGTATATAGTATATTGCATTAATGACAACTACCATTCTTTTTATTAAATGTGTGTGTATGTGTATTTACAGTATAATGCAATATCATCCTATATTAAAATCTCCCTGTGTTGGGTCCTCCTGTGTCCGTGTGTCGTATGTCATGCCTGGTGCGCATGCATGGAGCGCAGCAGGACTTCAGACAGCAGAGGAGGACAGGCAGGCATGTCCACACATCATGGCCGTGCGTGCGTTGCAGGGGGGTGGGAGGATTTTTTCGGCCAAGGCCTAGCACCTTTTTGAATGGCCGTGCCTTTTGACTAATTGTTTCTAATTATGGAGTATGTCAACTATTTTCACCTATATTTATTGTATAATACATTGGCAATTGTGCATACAACTAGTAAGACCTATAGTGATTTCCTATGTTTTTTAGGATTATGATAATATTTATGAATTCAATGATACAGAGTTAATTTTTAATCATGCTTTAATAAAACTGAAAAGTTTGGCTTCTTAATTGTTAAATGGTATTTGGTAATCGTTTTATGCCTCCCAGATACTCCATACCTTTGCCTGAAGAAGCAGGTATATCCTGTGAAACGCTTTGCAATTTGAGTCAATTTTCAATTAAATTTTGGTTTGAAAATACCTTAATAGTTTCTTCTATTCAGAGGTAAATCCACCCTTACCTCCTTTTTAAACAGTTTTTAATCCATTTTACACTTGTTGGCACCTCTGTTTACCTATATTTCATTTATGTGGTATAGGCTGCAATATCTTATAATGTAACTGTAAAGGGTGAATGAATCAGTTTGTTGCACGAGACTCTGCCTGATATCAGAAATAATATCATGTTACCAAAGCCTGCTGAGTACTGCTTTAGAAGGCTATTTCATCACAGACGTCTGCATGTTGAAAGGCAGACGTGGGCCATGCTCCCCCCAGCATCTCAGGTAGGTGCTTATGTCATTGTCTGGAAAAGGGGTGGGCTATATATCTAAATTCAACTGCTGAAAAGGGCTTATTTAGAATGTTCCATTCCATAGGATTCCCTAAGTCATGTGAATCGCAGAGAGAGAGAGAGTGTGTGTGTGTGTGTGTGTGTGTGTGTGTGTGTGTGTGTGTGTGTGTGTGTGTGTGTGTGTGTGTGTGTTTTCAAGTAATTCATATAACATTTTCACAGAAAGATGTCCCATGCTTTGGAATAATGGATGAAATACTAGATTATGAGGAGCGGTCAAAATTAATTTTTTTCATGTCTGTACTTTATTATTTATTAAGGTGAGAGTAGATGGGTCTTTACTTTACTAAGGTATGCTATCCCCGTCTCATCTCCTACTGAAGAAAGGACCCCTGAGGCTACTTTTGGGATCTTTGAAGAATTGGTGTGTCATGTAGATGCTTAATGAACTTTGGAAAACAAGATCTTGCCGACCGGCTACACTAAATACAAATATAGGCCAGGAAGATTATTAAAGTAAAGGATGAAGTAGGAAATCTAAGGAGCAGAGGTCAATCATAAGTATGACATCACTCATTGGGCCACAGCAGTCAATCTATTGAGTTTGGTTCGAACGTGGTTGAGTGGTGTTCAGTGGTGTTCAGCATTTGCCTACTTAAAACAAGGTATTTGTGATAATTTAGCTTTAAATGAGCAACTGTGGTTTCCAATGATGCATCATTCCTGATTAAGCAAATCATCTCTTTATGCCCCTGAAGCCAGGCTCACATCCAGAACTGCAGGTGTATAACAAGCCTATAGCTTATACATTTTAACCACTTGAGGACCGCAGTGTTAAACCCCCTTAAAGACCAGCCAGTTTTTCCCTAATTAGCCACTGCAGCTTTAAGGCCAAGCTGCAGGATCGTACAACACAGCACACAAGTGATTCCCCCCCCCTTTTCCTCCCACCAACAGAGCTCTCTATTGGTGGGATCTGATCGCTCCACGTTTGTTTATTTTTTTAATATAAATATTTATTTCCTTTTTTTAAAATAAAAATAGCCTTTTTTTTTATTTATTTTCCCCTGCTCCCTCCCTCCCTCCCACCACCAGCCAATCAGGGTGATCAGCTGTCATAGGCTTCAGCCTATGACAGCCGATCACTGTCCAGCCTATGGAGGGGACAGTCGTGTCATACGGCTGTCCCCAGTACATCGTTGCTGCCGATCGCAGCGCTGTACATGTAAATAAACAGCGATTATGCCATCTAACAGTCTCCCGAGCGGGGATTGCCGCTCGGAGACTGAAGGTAGGGTGGAGCTCCGCCCCCCGAGAAGGAGATGTGCGCAGCCTGTGCGCAATCTCCTTCAGTAGCCGGCTCCAGGACATGACGCCAATTGGCGTTAGGCGGTCCTGGGGCTGCTGCCGCCTCCACGCCCGTTGGCGTGGGGCGGTCTTTAGGTAGTTAAAGAGTCACATCAACCTAACATGCATACAAGCCTGTTTCAGACTTTCTGGTCCTCATTAGTGCATGGCAGGGATTGATGTGGCTCTATGTTTAGAGTAAATCCTTTTGTGCTGCACAAAACCCAAGACCTATTTGCAATTCACTTTTTCTCCTGACTTTTCTCCTTGGGGATAATTTTTCATCTTCTGTTCAAAATAACTTTTCAGCACTGAGCGAATGAAAAAATACCAAAAAGTAGGTGAAAAGTGCTGTCAAAATATTTTGAGTATTTTCTTGCTTGCTGGTGGTTTAAAAGGCACTTTATTAACAAGGTATGAAAATATCACCTAGGAGAAAACTCAGGTGAAAAGTGAATTGCAAATGGGCCCTAGTCTCTACAGAAGATTGCTGGGATCAGAATTGGTAATAAATGGCCTACATCTTTATATGGCTTAGCAGTTGGAGTGGTGAGTAGGCTTGTTAATCCTAGGGATTGCTATCACTAAATAAGAAACGGCTCTTCATATGTATAGACAGAGACACCCCGCATACACACTCACATATCCACTGACTTATGTTCTTTAAGCTCAGGTACCAGATTGCCTGCTGTGCACTAATGTACCCATGTATGGTTTGTGTTGCACTCTCTATTTCTTCTGTTAATAAAACCATTAACCACTTCACAACTGAGGGGTTTTACCCCTTCAGCATCCAAGCAATTTTCACCTTTCAGCTCCTTCCATTCATTTGCCAATAACTTTATCTCTACTTATCAGAATGAAATGTGTTAAATGTGTTTTTTTTAATCACTAATTAGGCTTACTTTGGGTGGTACATTATGCCAAGAATTTTTTTATTCTTAATGTTTTTTAATGGAAAAATAAGAAAAAAATTGGAAAAAAATCCTTATTTTTCAGTTTTCGGCCATTATAATCTTTAAATAATGCATGCTACCGTAATTAAAATCCACGTAATTAATGTGCCCATTTGTACCGGTTATTACACCATTTAAATGATGTCCCTATCACAATGTCTGGTGCCAATATTTTATTAGTAAATAAAGATGCATTTTTTTCAGTTTTGCATCCATCATTAATAAAAAGCCCATAATTTATAAAGTAACAGTATTATACCCTCTTGACATACATATTAAAAAAGTTCAGTCCCTAAGAAAACTATTAATGCATTTTTTATAATTGTAAATTTATTTCATTGTATTTTTTTACAAAAAAAAATAAATGTTGGTAACTATTGGGGAGTGTGGGAGGTAAGGGGTTAATTTAAAATGTAAAAACAGGTCTTTGCATTTAAAAAAGTACTTTTAGATGTAGTTTTACTATTTGGCCACAAGATGGCCTCAGTCTTTTTTTTGTTATATGTCCTGTAAGCGAAATATGTATGCTTACAGGAAGTGTACTGAAGATGGGAAACTTTTATTTATTAGAATGATCGTGCAGCTTCTCATAAAAGGTGCCGATAATTGCTACGGGGACTTAGATCAATGATTAGGAATTGCTTTCTCATTCATTGATCTCCTGGCGGGCAGATGGCAACATGAACGAGCGCACAAATAAGCGGGAGCGCTTTCAGCAGTGGTAGCAGCGGGAGTACGTATATTTACTCCCCTGGGCGGTTAGATGAAGTCTGCAGGGGAGTAGATATACTGTACTGGAGCTGTGAAGTGGTTAAATATTAATTGCATCTGTTGTAATTTTGACTTATTTGTATGTTTTAAATTGAAACAGCCCAATAAACACAAACAGAAAACCGAGGCAATTACAACTACCGTCAAATGAAGATTACCTGCTCTTGTTGTTTATGTAAACATACTATTAATGTAATACATTGTATAATATGATAAATACAAATATTTTTAATTAAAAAGATGTATTGTACTGACTATGGCCGCTAAAAGATTTGGGAAGTCCCAAAAAGTATACAGCTATCCCGCTTTAAAATAATCGCCTTTTTAACTCTTTTGTATGTTACTTGGAACGGATTTAAAATCTAAGTAGAAATTCATCACTACACTGAAATTCTTCTGCAATAAGATATATATACAAGTATATATATACTGTATGGGTTATCTGAACAGTAAATACTGTTTTATTGTAATCAACTTGGGTAATATTTATTTTATTTTGGACACACTGAGCCTGATCCAATTCACTTTTTTTCATAGGTGCTATTTTCACATCTTATCCTTTTTAAGCCACCAGCAAGCAAGAAAATAGAATAATTTTGATAGTACTTTTTCATCTACTTTTTAGTACTTTTTTATTTGTAGATTGCTGAAAAGTTATTTTAAACAGAAGATGAAAAATTATCTCATAGGTGAAAACATAGGGAAAAAAAGTGTATTAAATCAGGCCCACTGTATCTTCTGATTATTTCTCCACATACTGTAATCATCTCCTTTGTTTAAGCAATTATTATAGCTTTTTACAAGGTTTTCAATCACCTTTGCTGTAGTAGCATCACACCCCTCTCTTAGACAGAGAGAAAAGGGAAGGAGTCTTCATGTTAATGCCACTGAGCAGTTACCAGCGAGAGACTAACCTAACAGATGCAAGTTAAATTACATTGAAACAACCAAATAGAAAAGAAGAGGTGCTCCAGTAATGAAGGGTGTGGGTCCACAAGAAATTGCACTTACAATAATCAGTTAAAACCAAAGCAAAATGACAACCACTGTCAGTCGGCCCCTCTGTAACAGGGGCCTGGCCATCAGCACGGATCCAGTTGGTAAGAGAAGTAAAGCCAGCAGTGAACTGGATCTGCAACTGGTCTGCGGTTGGTTTATCACCATTAGAGCACACCTCCTTCGTCTTTTTGGTGCGTATGTGTGGGTGCGTGTGTGGGGGTGCGTGTGTGTGTGTGTGTGTGTGTGTGCGTGCGTGCGTGCATGGGTGTGTGCGTGCGTGCGTGTGTGTGTGGGGGGGGGGTGCGTGTGTGTGCGTGCGTGCGTGGGTGTGTGCGTGCGTGCGTGCGTGCATATGTGTGTGTGTGTGTAAATATGTGACTTGTGTGTGTGTGTAAATATGTGACTTCCCAGTCCTGTAATTGGGTGATTTTTCCAATCCTTTGGTGCAGAAAGACTGAAAGCTACCGCTAAGCTAAGTAAAGGGCAAGGCAGTGCCCTACTTTTCATGTAAGCTTGGAGGTGAAAGGACTGTAGGTTGTCTCTTCTTCATTGACTAGGGCCCAACTCATTCCAATTTCAAGCTGAATACAAATTATAACGTCAAAAATATACAATCCATTGAACATCTTTGCTCGTTTGTAGCAGTATATCTGTACTCTTGTTTTTTTCAGTACCTCCTATTAAAGTTGTCTATTGAGCATCTGCCAGCGACCCTGCATGCAGTTTTACATGGTTTTGTAAGCTTATAGGGGCTCAGAGATAAAAAATAATAATAGATTTATACATACCTGGAGCTTCCTCCAGCCCCATTCGCATGGATCGCTCCCAAGCCAACATCCTCTGTATCCTCTATCGCTGGTACCGGGTCCCGCCACTTCTGCCGGACGCGGCCAGTTGTACGCATGCACAAGGACTCCCTCCGTTGCGCCTGCTTTATGCAAGCGCCTGCGCAGTATGGAGGGAGTGCACTGCGCTTGCGTCGACAGCTGAAGTGACGAGATCCAGTACCGGCGATAGAGGCGGCAGAGGACGGTGGCGTGGGAGCGATCCATGCGGATGGGGCTGGAGGAATCCCCAGGTATGAATAAATCTATTATTATTGTCAACTCTGAGTCTCTTTAATATGCTGCAGGTGGGAGTCACTATGTAGACAAAATACACATTACATCCATATTACTACTCACAAGAGATGGTAAATGAGGTGCAAGAGTAATCCTGTCGTACGTGCCAATATAGTGCAATTTGTTTGCACCTTGGAATCGGGCTAGTTACATTTAGCAGAAAGTGTTTCTTCTGATTGGGAACTGGGGGGAAGGTGCAGAGACAAGGGGAGCCCAATAGCACAATATGTCACTACAAATGGGAGAATGAGCAGAGGTGAAATTATACTCACAAAGGTGAGCTACAACAGGGTGCAGTTGATATATAATTGGGATTATGCCTTTTAAGGAAAAATGATAAAAACCATAATGTCCTTAATGGGGTGATCCACCACACCCGTCATGTAATACTTGATTATTAAAAGGAGAAAGATACCAAAAATAATATCATGGCACATCAGAGTAAAGGTAGCCATACACTGGTCGATTCGCCATCAGATCGACCAACAGATAGATCCCTCTCTGATCGAATCTGACCAGAGAGGGATCGTATGGCTGCCTTTACTGCAAACAGATTGTGAATTGATTTCAGCATGAAACCGATCACAATCTGTGAAGCTGCCGCTGTCCCCCTGCATACATTACCTGCTCCGGCCGGCGCGACTCCCCCGGTCTCCGCTGTCTTCTTCTCCGCGCTGGTCTCCGGGTCCGGCTGGCTGCTTCACTGAACTTCCTGCCGGGGGAAGTTTAAACAGTAGAGGGCGCTCTACTGTTTAAACTTCCTGCCAGACAGGAAGTTCAGTGAAGCCAAGCCAGCCGGACCCGGAGACAAGCGCGGAGAAGAAGACAGCGGAGAGCGGGGGGAGTCGTGCCGGCCGGAGCAGGTAATGTATTGCCGCTAGCGTTGGTCGTGGGGCATTCGAACGCCGCTATCGATGCACTCCCAACCCGCCGGCGATTGAGCAAAATCTTCCGCACGGAAGGATCAACGGGAATCGACGGGAACGATTGATTTCAGATGGAAATTGATCGTTCTGTCAGCGTTTGCGAGACGATTTCACAGCAGATTCGATCACAGTGATCGAATCTGCTGTATATTGGCGGGAAAATCGTTAGGTGTATGGGCCCCTTAACACTCCCTTTGTAGCTGCTGGACTACTTGGATACCAGCCTGTGAGAGTGTTATCGCATCCGGTTGGTCGGATGCTTGTTTTCTTGTCTTATATTTATCTGGTTTTTGTGTACAATCTGGCCCAATAGATAATTATATACAATGAGGACTGATGAAGGGTATTAAACACCTGAAACGAACATGTGTACTTGCCACTAGAAATTTATTTTTGCTAATGCCACCAGAAAACTAAGTATTGTTAACTTCATCAAACCAGATTATTGATCTCGCTAGTCTCATAAAAGTATTTGCTGACAAGCTCTAACGCTATTTTTGAAAACAGAATAAAAGTTTTTATGAACACTCACATTTTGTATTTTTTGTATGAATAAAGTTGTATCGATTTTTTACAAGACTTTGATGTGCCATGATATTATTTTTGGTATCTTTGTCCTTTTAATAATCAAGAAGTGCACCGATCAACCAACCACATGAAGCAGGTGGAGAGAACAAGCCCGTCTCCACTCGGGACCTCCAGAGATAGCTGGATGAGAATGGTCGCATACTTGAAAAAAGTCACTGGAACAATAGATAGCTAGGCCACTATGGTTCAATGACTCCCTCTGAAACGAAGAGGTAACTGATACAACAAAGCTGAAGAGGTGCCTCTTCACACTTGTTGTTCTTCTGATTGGACCATTGAATCTGTATTCAATTTGCATGCCTGAAAAATTATTATATTTTATTTGACCAGCTCTTCTGCTCTTATTTGTTTGCATTTGATGTGCAGCACACTTTAATTATGCAAAACTTGCCTATAGAGACATTGGTTTCCCCTATTTTAGGCTAAAGGGATCTATATAGATCCCTATAATTATCTCCATAATTAAAATGGGTAATACCTCTACCTCACAATTCCTACATTCCGGTTTTGAATGTATGCTTATACATAGCATAGGTTGTTTAGGAATGTGAAGGACTGATTTGCTTGATTTATGGTTGTTTGATTGTCCTAAAGTGATGCATTATAGGAGTAAAGTAGCATACACACACACATTGTTTGTAGCCCCAATGGGATAGGGACTCAATACATCATGCAATGCATCCATAAAGCAGTTCAGGCAGAGCAGTGCTTTTTGGCACCATGGTTATGAGGAGCCAAGGAGGGTTTTGTGGTGATGGGTTAGCGGCAACCATTGGAAGTCATGCAGTGAGCTCTAGCATCAAGTAGTCGGCAAGGGTTTCCAGTTATGCAACAAATTTAGCAAGCAGCGCAAGATTCGGTAAACGAAGGAAGAGTTAGGATAATGATAGGTTTTTCAGAAGGAACCTTCTGGTAGCATATTGGTATGAAGGATAGTGTTAGGTGGATTGGTTTTAGGGATAGTATTAGGAGTATTGGGTAATGTTAGGCGTTTTGTTTAGTCTTACACATTTCGGTTAGTGTTAGGTTATTTGGAACTAGGTTTCACGTTAGCCAAGTCAAAAGGAGGGTTAGGGTAGAGGTTAGAAGATTACCATTGAGAATAATCGGAAATAACATCATAAGCGAACAAGAATATCTGTAATATTATGTTTCTAATATTCTCATTTTCAGCAACGCTGTGCAGCAAATGATCTTATAAACAATACAAAACCTATGCCAGTTCAGGGGCCAAGTCCCCTTGTGCACTGTTGCTGCATATAACAGTAGGTTCCCTTATTCCTTATTATCATTACTAGATCAGCAGGTGGGCAGCTTACCATTCCAGGAAATTGCACGCTGGCATTTATTGGTTCATATTCTGAGAATTTTTGCAGCTCAGAGCAAAATATCATTCTTTGTGTGAGGAAAGTTACTTATGGCCAGAGAGGAGGAAGTAAAATACTTGCAGTATTTAGAATGGCATTTTTCTCTGGGTAAATGGAAAATGTTCATTTAATGCAGCTTTCCAGTTCAGTAAAAACTATTTCCCCCCCTACCATTTTACTACTTCTACTTATTATTTAGGGGGGCACAAGGCGCATGGTGATCCTGAGCAGAGAAAGAACCGGGGGCCCCTTCGGCCACCAATGCCAATATGGTATCTTATGCACTGTAAATGGCAATGTTCGTTGCAGACGAAGAGCCACCTTGTGCTCATCACACTAATATTTAACTTTACCTGAAATTTGCGACTGCGTTTTGTCTCAGCGTATGGCATCCTTTCTCTACGCTGCCAGGGGCGGGGTTGATCGCCTCCCTGTGATTAGGCTGCAGACAGTGCTTCAACTAGTGATGCACGCAGGTGGTGAACAGCACACAGCCACTGTGTCACTATGGCCTGGTGCACTGCAGTGACGTGTGCAGCCATAGTAACCAGGTTGTCCCTCAGTGAGTGCATGTGGTGTGTCCCCCCCCCGGCATGGTGGCCCTGTGCAAGTGTACAGATGGCACATGGCTAAGGCCGCCCCTGAATTATTATTAGTAGTAGTGGTAGTAGTAGTAGTAGTTATAGTAGTGGTAGTAAGACCATTGATATTATATTGATAATATTAGGTAACACAAGTCATATGTCATATATCAAGGGTATATATATATATATATATATATATATATATATATATATATATATATATATATATATATATATATATATATATATATATATATATATATATAGTAGCAGTATTTTCTCTGTGAGATAGCAGAGCATGCTATTGATAATAGGTGGAAAGGAACATGCAGTTTAGTTGAGCAGAGCTGTATAACTTTCCTTTACCATCAAAATAGATTTCTTCTAACACTCACACAATATCTTAGATAGCAAGTTCCGCAGAAACAGTGTTATTTGGGATGCTTGTGCTTATTCAGAATCCAGGACTTAATCTTGTAAAATGCAGCGTCGGAGTTGAAAAATAAACACTCCGGAAAAGAATTACTCCAGAATTCTGAACTTGAAAAGAATGATTACAAGAAGTGAAACACTGAAATCCATGTGCAATCGTCACTTATAAACAAATGTCTTTTCAGGAAAGAGTTGCTTAGTTAATCCTATTTGTTTCCTAAGTGGGCTGACATTTTTTGTATTCACTATTTCCCCCTCTTAATTGCAGAAGCAAAATATTTGGGTAAATAACACTTCATTTTTGTCCAAGAGGAAATGTTAGTTGTGTTCTTTAAACAAATCTCCCTAAGGTTCTGCTTGTCTTCAGAGACTATGGGCAATGTCACCTTGGCCACGCTTTGCATCTGTTCTTTCATGATAGCCAATTCCCTGTCACTTGGACTTGCAAGTGAAATACTAGGTAAATGGGGCCTGTAACCATTTTTCTTAATTATTTCCTTCTTTAACACATCTATGCTACATGGATTTCTGAACACTGTCATTGTTTTAAAATCAGACACACATCCCAACTGCAAAGTAAAGTTTTCAAACTCTGTGAACTGGCTAAAAGGATGGCAAGCTGTTCTCTAACAGCTCATATGTTCTTAGGTAAACTATTCTACAAATGTATACAGTATATTTAGGCCCAAGGTACGCTTCCCATTTAATATGAACACCTATATTTATATCACTGTTCATCTTAAATGGTTCCTCCTTCTGCAAGTTAATCTTGCCATTAATTAACTGTATGACCTTTTTTACTAACACTATTGCATCAGATCTGTGAAGATTTAAGACAGTGCTATCAGAGTATTTGCTACAGCCCTATCTCCTTGTCACCTTGTAAATTACCCTGAATTTCAAGTTGAAAATCATGATCACTTAATCTATGATCCCAGGGTCATTAGCTGCAATGTTACCCTTATCTAGACAGTGCATCGATTCCTTTTGCCATCAAACCCCAATTAAAAGTGTCCTTCATGCTGTGCGCTGCAATAGCCATGAATAAGGAGTGGCTGGGCATGTCCACAAAACCTGTACAGCGACCTCTAACTGTGAGTTGATGTTTTGTTTGGTAATTTGTCATAGTAATGAGTGGGTAGTTTGTTCTGAAGCTTTTCACTTTAGCTAGTAACAGTAAATCAGCAAGCAATAACACAGTGAAGAGCAGTTTGCAAAGTCACAGTCAGTTTTTAACTGGGTACTAGACATTTTGATATTAACAACTAGCCACGAATGCAGCAGTATAACTTCTCCCTCGGGAAGAATATTGGCCTACAAACAGCCCGTCAACCAATCAAGTGCAATGGTATACGCCTGTCTGCAGTACCAAATCTAGCAGAAATTGCATAAGTTTAGCAAAATTCAGGTGAGAGGGTTTGGTTAGACATAATCGTAGCCTATGTCACCACCAGGGGGCACCACATGCAGGTATACCCTCTCATGCCCCATCCCTAACATTTTAACCGATTCAGCATACTGGGAGCTGCAAAAATGAAATTAAAAAACAAACAAACATGGGTGCACATGGCAGATGGGGGCCCCCTGCTCTGCCACCGCCCGGGACACCCAAATCCCCATCCGACACCAAGACGTGGAGTGCAGGTGAGCCCCAATACTCCCACCACCAGGGGATTCCCACCACCGGGGCCCCCCGTCTGCCATGTGCACCAGTGTTTGTGCCTCCATCCATGCATAGTTCTGCTACATAGGCTATCATTCATAAAGCATTTCCGCATGCAGAAATGCTAAAAACAGCTGACTTTACCTAGCACATAGCAAAATCTGTATTCACAAAGGCTGTTTCCACATGAAAAGCTGACATTCCCGAGCAGAGCGAAAAATTATAGCCTTGTGCAGTGATTATCTTAACAAATGTAACAAAATGTCCATTCATAAAGATTAGAGCAGGCGGTATGCGGACGGGAAATACCGCTCCCTTGGAAGTAGCGATAAGCATGCGGATTACATGTAAGTGAATGGAGACAGACCTCCCAAGCAGCAGCAGAAAGAGCAGCGCACGGAGGGACTCAGGCAGCTTCTCTGTTTCCGCAAGCCTACCGACAGCCTAGAGCGGAACTGGCAACATTTTTATGAATGAACAGCCAGAAGTCTAAAATACCAAAAGCGGTGTTTTCCCGCATGGATTTACTTTAACGACCACACTTTTATGAATGATAGCCATAGAAGTGAAACTCCACCCCCACTATTCTAATTACTGGCTGCAACTAGTGCCAGAATTCCTGGGCCACACTGTCAAATTTACTGCTTGACCTAAGCAACTTAGGATCTGGTAAACTGAGTACAGAAAATTACTCATTGTTGGTTATGCAATGCTTGAGGATCACACAATCATAAAACAAACACAAATAAACCTGCATGCTTGGTGTGTTCATTCTTATGGAGAGTGGAGAAGACAGAAGACTGGGAAATCTCACAGTGGCCTGGAAATGACAGGAGTGATTTGGAAAAGCTAAACCTGACAGCTGTCTAATTCCTTATGCAGTGTTAGTGTCAGACAATGGATGAGGCTCGCGCAAACATAAAATTGCTGCTTACTCTAACCACAAACAATTAAACCAGATGACCATTTTTTATTGTCCATATGTGGCTTAAGTGCAGCAAAAATATCCTTACTATTTAAAGCGCGCCTGAACTCAGAACTTCCTCTCTGCTCTAAAAGATAAGCAACCGCATAATAACCTTTAAAGAAAACCTTTTCTTTGTTACAGCTGATACAAATCCTGCAGTGTGTCTACTTTCTGCTGCCATGGAAACAGCATAGGGTTAACATCCTGTGTTTACAAATTAGCTGCCCTGCCGAGGCAGCCGGCTGACACAGCTGAGGGATCAAATTACACTCATGATTTATCACAGATGAGGGAGAATTAGACAGGCTAAACTCTCTAAATATATATAAATAATACATTTCTCTATGTTTTCCTTCTGTCCTGTGCAAGAGTTCGGGTCTACTATAAGCATTGCATGTAAGGCATTTTATAAATTAAAGTTTTATTGCAGTATTGCATCTTTAAGACATTCATAATCTGATCCTTTGTACATGTACCTAGCCAGTGTAGGACTTGACAAGGTGAAACAGCTTTGAAAAAGAAAAAGTTTAAGGTGAATAAGCAGCAACATTCTTTATGGCTTGGATAAGGTCAGTAGAGGAACAGGCCAATTAGAGAGCTGCTGAAACAGTTCATAATTAGTGCATGAATAAAGAGTTTGGATGTGTCTTACGTGAAAAAATGATACAAAATGCTGCACCATTAGACACCTGAGTCCCTAATGTTATACTGCAGAGCCAAAATGAAAACGCGTTGAATCTCAATTTGGTATGTCATTCAATTATTTCGCCCACCTCCTTAAATTAGCTGGCATATTCCCTAGCTGTTTATTAACGAACCTGTTAATCTGGACTTGCGAATGTGTTTATTCGCTGTGACATACCGGTATATTTCTGAAGTCTACAATATGAATGATTTCTTCCGTGAGGACTGTTTGCATTTCAAAAAATGTTTGTACCGGTAACTTTGCTATTTTACAGTTTATTTTTTTTCGACCTTGAGATTTGTAAGTATCTTATACAAATGTGATCAAATAGGTTTAGTGGTGCTGTAGTTTAAAAAATCGCAGTGTAGTTTGAAGAAATCTGCAGTGTAGTATCTTAAATTCCCCATTATATTTAATTGTTGCTCCACATAGGAACCAAAAACAACCCTGTCAAAATGAAGAAACTGTCATATCTTTAGTGTATATCACTATCGTACTTCTTTATAGTTTAAGGAAAGCAGGAGGTTGAACTGGCTTCTTTCTGCCACTGTAAGTGTAAAAGACAAGATATTACACAGAGATTCCTGGTGTACACCTCTGTGGACAGAAGTACAAACTATTCAGCTGAATGACTTACTTATGTGTGCTCACTCCTCCTGGCTCCTTTCATATCTGTAAATTATTGTAAGCCGCACCATCATCTATGTAATCCAAAGCAGCACAGAGTGGCATCTGCTGCTCTGCGTATTGTTGAGCTCCATCTTTCATGCAGTGATGTCACTTTTCATTACCTCCCCCAGCGATGATGGGCAGATTCAACCAAGAGATAGATCTCTCTCTAATCAAATCTGATTAGAGAGAGATATGTTGGCTGCCCATACACTGCAGGCATTATCTGATCAATTTCATGCTGATATCAATCAGGAATCGGTCTTGTGACGTCGCATCCGCCACCTCGCCGGCCCCACGCTGTCCTCACTAATGTCAGATGTGCCCCCCGATGCCTGGTGCACTATACTTTACATGTACATGGGTATCACATATGCACCCAAGTGTACGCTGGCAACCATGTGGGGCGTGTGTATAGACGGAGCTCGGAGCCAGCGACAGATACGGACAGGTAAAGTATAGTGCACCGGGCACTGGGGAGGGCATATTTGACATTAGCAGTAGGAGAACAGAGGCGCCAGCAGGATAAAAGTGGATAAAAACTTTAAAATTTGCTGGGAGGAAGTGGTGGACTTGCCTCCATAAAGCAGACACGAAAGACTGTCTGAATAGTAGTCACATTTATTAATTAGTACCCCAAAACAGCACTGTTTTGGGGTACTAATTAATAAATGTGACTACTATTCAGACAGTCTTTCGTGTCTGCTTTATGGAGGTAAGTCCACCACTTCCTCCCAGCAAATTTTAAAGTTTTTATCCACTTTTATCCTGCTGGCGCCTCTGTTCTCCTACTGCTATACCGTGTCCACCCCTGGTGGAGGGGTGATCTACCCCCTTTCGCATCTACAGAGAGCGACTTCTTATCCCTGAGTGAGGACAGGTCTAATCTCCTCACCTGCCTATACAGTGGTTGCCTGTGTGGTAACCCATGTTTGTGAGTATAATTTTCTCACGATAACCTTTACTTCATTTATGCTTAACATACTACACTATATTGGGCTCTCGGTTTCTCTACTCTTTATATTTGACATTAGGCAGGACCGCGCCGAGGGTTTCGTCGCTTGTCCTGATATCGCTCGCCGTTACCACCATGCACCTGAGTTACCTTGACAGCCCAACTTCTTGCAGCATGCCCAATCTATACATACAACCAATTTGAGCCCGAAATTTTTTACATCGTCGATCGGGCATGCTTTTCGTGGCACTGATTTTCATCCAATTCAAAAATTATTATCGAATTGGATGGTTTTTCGGCCACCAAGTTGATAAATGTATGGACAAACTTCTGATTAATGGTTTTGTCTTTAAAGTGTAAAAGTAATATGGATGCTAACCAAAAGTTAAAATCTCTATTACTTTTCTTGTTTATAAATGATCATTCCCCAGTTTATCTGACTCTCATTTGGTACGTTGCAGCAAAAAGGAAGTTGCAGGGCATGCTGGGTTGTATTTTTTGCTTCTCAGACTTAACTAATGTACAGAAACAAAAAAGGACAACCCAGCATGCCATGCAACTTCCTCTGTGCGGCAGTGTACCAAATAAGAGTCAGGTAAACTGGGGAATGATCATTTACAAACAAGAAAAGTAATAGAGATTTTAACTTTTGGATTGCCTGGTTAGCATTCTTATCACTTGTTTACCAGATAAAAATAAAGAATTGATTTTTTATTTTATGCCCGTCAGTTACACTTTAAAGAGAAACTGCAAGGAGAGGACCATTGTTTACTAAACGAAGGAAAAGAGAGATAAGCAAAAGAGAGAAAAACAAATCATCTTATCCTGTCCGTGTGGTATAGAAAAATGCCTCATGCAGCATATTTACTACTGGCAGGCAGGACTAGAGGGTTTCTTCTTAATTCCCTTAGTTGAAGATATGCTATTTTTTTCTTATATACATAAACAAGTTAATCCAGATCACTTAGTACCCTGTTTCACACTGAAAATCACTGTACAAATCCCACTATTTTGCACAATTCCGTTTGTGATTGTCATTCAGGCAGCCATTTTTCTTCCCTGAATGAGAATCACAAATGCAATTGTCACAGTAATCAGTGTGAAACAGACTGGTTTTCACACTTTGTTATTTTCTGCCATTTCTCTGCTCTCCACTAGGCTGCTATGCCAGAGCAGTAAGACGTTCCAGGCAGGTCACACAGTAGAGGCACTGTAACCAGGAAGTACCGAGGTCGCTGTATCCAGGGAGGATGGTGGCGATGGAAACAGCACGTGTGCACCACAAGGCTGCAGTCTACACACAGAGACTGCAGAGAAGAGGAGCGTGGAAACTGGGACCCAAAAAAGCCTGATCCAGGATGACAGGACACCCTCAGATTACCGCAGTAAGATGGAGGAGGAGATAATTGCGGCAGCAGGATCAGATGAGATGCAGCAGGTGTTAGTTAGTCAGTGAAGTGTAGTTGGTGATAGCAGCAGGGATTAGTGTTGTAGTGTAGTGTAGTTGGTGGGGGCAGCAGGGGTAAGTGAATTGTAGTGTAGCAGCGATTAGTGTAGCTGGGCTGGGTAGCTTAGATAAAGACAGTTTAGAGGGGAAAAGTCCATAAGACGTCCCTGCACCACCTAGGTTTAGTTAATTTTGTTTTCTTGATTTTTGCCCTTTAAAACTAGGTGCGTCTTATATGCCGCAGCATCTTATATTCTGAAAACTACAGTACTTTGTTTTACACTTTAAAAATGTTTCTTTAAATAGCTTTGTTTCTACATAACATTAACAATAAAGTAAAAGTATTCGTAAAGAAATGTCAGACAAATGTAACCATTTGGGGATTGGCTGCCTAACCCCCCTTAAGGACCAGGCGATTTTGCATGCAGGGGGGGATCAGGCAGCCGGATCCCCTCTTTTGGTAGCTGAGCCTGGTGTCCCCCCTGTATCCAGATGTCCATCCCCCCCACCCGTAGCCAGCAGCATTTACTTACTTCCCAGGATCTAGCGATGAGCTGCTGTGGACCCCTTCCACTCTGGCCGTCATCCCTGCTTGTACTGACGCTAAGTTCCAGGTCGTGGCTTGATGCCGTCATCAAGCCGGGACCCAGCACTTAGGTCAGAGCAAGCAGGGATGCCGACAAGAGCGGAGGGGAGCTCCAATCGCCGGAGGAACAGCAGGAAGGTGAGTGGATCCTCTTCTCCCCCCCCCCCCCCCCCCGCCGCATCAGTAACAAGGATCACTACGATCTGCCAGTGATCGTAGTGATCACGTGACCCGGAGCCAAATGCGATTGCTCCTAGTCAGTGATTGGAGATGTCAGCTGTCATATGACAGCTTAATCTCCCCTCTCGGGTGCACACGATCTTGTCGGGAATGGAAACAGCTCATCTGCCTAGAGCAGCCACAAGTGCGGCGTAGAATTTACTTGCGTTGGTCCGCAAAAGTAAAGGTTTTTCTCTTTTAGCCCGAGTCTCAGATGGTGTCAGTTTAGCAAAGCACACCGACTGTGCATTGGCCTGCTCCCCCAAAACCCATAATTGGCAGTGGGCAAAGCCGTAAGAACCATAGCAAGATAGAAGCAGAAATTAACTTCAAAGTAGGCATCTAACATGGTAACCATAACCAAAAACTAGCACTTCAGCCTTTTGAGTTTGCATGTTAACAAGTGCATGGCACCATATCTGCAGTGCAAAAATATTACTGTCATCAATTATATGTGTGGATATGACTTTTTTCAGTTAGCATGTGGTTTGGACTGCAATTCCAACACCTGAAAGTCAGGCAGTAGGCCTTTGGATGTATAAACCAAAAAAAGCAAATAACATTTGTGAAGTTTAGATTTTCAACTACGGTATTTACAATTGAACTCCCTTGTTTTCTTTATTGTGTGTCTAGCTTTATGTATCTATACATTTATTGATTTATTTTGTTTTGGTGGTGGCTGCTGGGAGCAGGAGAGTGTAGTGGAAATTGGCTTGAAGATCAGCACCATTCATTTAAAAATCTGCATGATTAAATACAGCGTAAGTAGAGACACACAGAGGCAGCAGCAGCATCAGCACCAAGCAAGAACAGTGTCTGCTCTTAATTTTGTAAATATATGCTCCATCATTAGGCGGTCAACGTTGCCTGTTGCTCATCACCCCTTCAGTTGCATTCAGCATTCCTTCTTAAGAGACACTGCCAGTCAGGCAGGACAGCACCTCTAGCACACATTCTGCAAGTTCCTACCTGTAGTCACTCTTTGGCTTCCCATAGATCATGAGATAGTTTAACTCTGTGTAGTGATAGACATACATGGCAAACAAACGAGGGCAGCGCATGGCAATTTTGCCATTACTAACACTGAGGAAGCACTGCCCATAATCCCTTAGGGCCATATTAAGCGAGGGTTAACTCAGTAACGTGCGTAGTGCTAAGGGTTAACGGGCAGTGCACCCTGACGGTAGTAATGGTAAAATTGCTGCGCTCAGCCTTTACCATACTTTACTGCATTAGGCCATATATGTGTATCTATTAAGTGTCTCGCTATGCAAAAAGATCAGACAATCTAGGTCTAATGAACATTCTTATAATAGCATACTTAAATATAACAATGCACGATATGTAAGTCTGAAATAAGTACTCAAGAGTGGAAGGCTAATGATAATATAGTTTCAGTTATTTTGGACTTTCCTTGTGTGGATTATAAAAATACCTGCATAACAATATCAGTGACATGTAAGAAATAAGGTGCAATCTGCCCCTTATCTTAAATAAATCTATTAAATGTTGATTATGCAAGAAGCAGGAGTAGATTTCACTTTGAACTGGGAAGTGGAATGTTAACTGTTTACATTTAAGATTTTTCCTAATCAGATGAAAGTGTTGTCGCTTAATGGAAGTCATATTGTTTGCAGCCTTTGTTAATGATACATTCATCTCTCTTGCAAACGTGAAAAATGTTCATTGAAATAATTTAATGGAATTGTGTGATTTTGCTTTTGGGAAGGGCACTGAATTGCTATCATATTTCATTTTTGTTGCTTTGTGTTTGTTCACACATTATTTAAATAATGAAAATTTGGTTGCGGCAGACAAATAGTTTATTATTTCTTATAAATATATGACGCACATAATACTAAAATCTTGCAGTTACATTTATATAGTTATACATATTTTTATTGTTATTTTAATGACCTTAACCAGATAAAAATGCTAGAGGTACTTTGTATATATACAGTATACACACGCAGGCACGCACACACACACGCAGGCACGCACACACGCGCACACACACACACACTTGTATATATTTACTTTGATAGGTAGCTTTAGGTACATCAATAATCTGAAATATACTGTGCGTGTGTGTGTGTGCATGTGTGTGCGTGCATGTGTGTGTGTACATGTGTGTGTACACATTTGTGTGTGTGTGTGTGTGTACTTGTGTGTGTGTGTGTGTGTATACATGTGTGTACGCGTGTGTGTGTGTACATATGTATGTGTGTGTACATACAGTATGTATGTGTGTGTACATGTGTGTGTGTACATGTGTGTGTGTGTACGTGTGTGTGTGTACGTGTGTGTGTGTGTGTGTGTGTGTGTGTGTGTGTGTGTGTATACATGTGTGTACGCGTGCGTGTGTGTACATATGTGTGTGTGTACATATGTGTGTGTGTACGTGTGTGTGTGTGTACGTGTGTGTGTGTGTACATGTGTGTGTGTGTGTGTGTGTGTGTATATGTATATGTATATATATATATATATATATAACACACACACACACACACATATCATATTTGCTCCTTGCTTTATTTTCCGTGATGGGGAATATCAGCTAGGCTTTCAGGCCCATACACACGTCGGATTTCCGCGAACGACGGGTCGTTTGAAAGTCCCGTCGTTCCGTCGTTCGCCCGCTAAATCGGGCGTGTAGACAGACTATCGTTCGTTTGATAAGAGTGGGTTTGACTCACTCTTATCAAACGAACGATAGTCTGTACACACGCCCGATTTAGCGGGTGAACGGCGGAACGACGGGACGTTCAAACGACCCGTCATTCGCGGAAAATCCGACGTGTGTATGGGCCTTTCCCTTTACTTTTTATGTTTCCGTAATCAATTATTAATTCAGCTATTTAATTAATGGGCCTATGCCTATAAGTGGAGATAGATGGTCTAACCTAACCTATAATGACTGCATATCACAGCACATCACAAAATGAAACATCAACCTTAAAGCAAATTTGTGATTTAAAAAAGAGAGTGTTACATTCGTACCTCAGCAGAGGGAAGCTTCTGGATCTTCCAGACGCTTCCCACGTCATCCTTGAGACAGCTGATCCAGCACTGACACCCTCTGGAACAGGGTTTCTCAACTCAGTCCTCAAGGACCCCCAACTGTGCAAGTTTTGCAGAAAACCATAAACATTCACACATGAAGAATTCGTGTCTCAGCAGAACCAATTAACTACCTTTGTGGATTTTCATAAAGCATGCACTATTGGGGGTCCTTGAGGACAGGGTTGGATAAAATTCATGGACACTCTCCCATCCATGCTCTCATCTGTGATTGAGCGTGGCTGCACTGCGCAGGCACAGAACGCCTCACGCTCGCCCCATAGCACAGAGCCATTTGGGCTTGATGATATTATGGCTTCCTTATCTAGAATGGCATACCTACAACAAGCATGCCACCAGTGAAAACAGAAAAGAGTCAGATCGCTTATTCAGCATTTAAAGTGACATTGTCAGCCACAAAACCAAATTCTGTTTAAACACTGCAGTGTGTTTAAAATGCTGCCAGAAATCTTTCTCTGCAAGTACAAGCTCTCCAATCTATTCAGGAATCTCTCTGCTGTTATTATATTTTCTCAGTCCCCCAGGCTCTTTTCTGTGCCATTGCCAATGACCCTCCCACCTTCCTGCTTCTCACTGATTGGCTGAGCAGACTGCTGCCTAGATAAAACATGATTCTCTGCTCACTCGTGTTTACATGCAAGTCTGAGGTGACTCAGTGATTGGAGGAGAAAAAAAAATAAAGGTAAAAAATGAAATGAGGATTTAGCCTCAAACTGTGGGCAAACGACAAGGGCCACACCAGGCACAGAATTCTCTTCATTTACTATATAAAATTCACTGAAATCAAAACATGGACCGTACAATGCATCTGTTATGTAACTAGATCAAGTATTTATCTACTTATGTATGTGTTGTTTTTCACTGACATAGTATGGCTAATCCTCCTGCTTTAATAGTGAGGTCCTTTGTGAGGTCCTTCAGTATATCAATGAGCTAAAAGTTTAAAACACAGTGCAATTACATAACAGTACAATCAGCTATCTCATGTGAGTAAAATGTAGCTGTTTGACCAGTGGCAATGTAAAAAGTCCAGGGTGGATTTTGCAAGCATCAAGTATTTAAAACTAAATCTGTAAAACTCTGGCCTCTTGACAAGTGTTTTATGATAAATGTCTTACTTCCAAAGTATGTTATACATAAACAACACGATTGTTTTATACAACAGAGACTATGTATTCCTTTATTCCAATTGTTCATTGGTGTCTAGGAACCAGGAGTAATCATTTTAGGAATTACTGGTCAATGTGACTTAAATGCTAGTTGTACACAAAATTATAACCTCTTTTATTTAATAGTCTAGTGTATAGCTATTTCTAAATACCAGCAGCCAGTTAATAAACATCATGTTAAAAATCAGGATTTTCTAAAAGCCACACAGGCCACGGGGGGGGGAGAGGAAAAGCAGGACATACAAAATTGGAGCAAATGTCCACTTTGAGATCCATGTCACTGTATCTTACATTGACTTGAACATGTGGATTTTTTTTAATTGACCCTCCCCTTTGGTCTAAAAATAAAATATTAAAGAAATCCTTAAGGGAGCTATTCTTATGTATCCCAATCCATCATTATGATGGCTGGAGAGAAGAGAGGTCTATTTGGTGATCTGCAGCTGCTCTGGCTAAGAAGCAGATTATTTGTACTCCCACTACTATTTACTGCAAATGTGTATTTACAATCATTGTGAAAAGAATCTCTGGGGTCCGAGGCATCTATTTGTCATGGATTTTAAATGTGCTAAACAGTCATAATGAATTATATATCATTTATATAGCCCAACAGGATATTTATCATTGGATTTCAAAGTTACAAAAAAACCTAAAAAATACTTAGCAAATTTATTGCATCCATTTGGACTTTCCTTATGTTATAGGCAAAGATAGATGTAGGCAACCTTAGAAACTCCTTAAGTGCTGCAGCAACAAGATTTACCAGCGGAAATCGGCAACCTTTGTACTGGTATGGGATCTGGAGTCAAACATAAATGGGACTTGTGGACTCTCAGGTAGATGCTTTTATTTTCATTAGTCAAAGTGCAGCCAAAGACATTAAATTACATGCCTTTTTTTACCCATAACACCATAGCTATACTATGAGTAAGAGAAATATGCATAATTCACTCAGTAATGGTTTAGACAAATGTAGCACAACATGTATTTTAAAATGTTTCCAAATAATTTAGGAGCTTTTCTTTTACAGTTTTTGTGGGGTGGATAAAACATCAATAAGTAATTGCCTTTGTGGAATTCCCTATGCTTCACTGTTATTTTATGCCTGTACAATTCAGGGTGGACCTAGATGAATCCATCCATACAGTTAATAATACCACATTTTTTGTAATATAAGACGCTCTGGACTAAGATGCACCTAGGTTTAGAGGACAAAAATCAGGAGAAGAACGCTAAACCTAGGTGCGTCTATAGTGCAGGGGCGTCTTATGGACCTTTTGCCTACCAAACTGTCTCTAAGCTACTCTATCTAAGCTACACTGACCAGCTAAACTACACTAATCCCTGCTACCCTACCACCTAAGCCACACTATACTATGTACTACAGTACACTAACACTACACTGGACTAACACTACACTGGACTAACACTACACTGTGCTCACACTACACTGTGCTAACACTTCCATACTGCACCTGATCCTGCCCCTCGCTCCACTACTGGGGATGGCGATGTGCTCTTCTTTTCCTCTTCTCATCCTAGAGCTGGCGATATAACAGGACGTAGCGGCCGTCTACTGCTATACTCCTCCTTGTCCTCTGTTCTTGTGCAGTACTTCCGCACTGTAACCCCAGCATCTGCGTCTTAAGCCTCATCTACACGATACGATTCTTTGTGCGATTCGATTACTATTCTATTTACGATCCAATTAAATCCGACATGTCTGATCAGGATTTGATTCGATTCAATTCGATTTGCAATTGTTTTGCAAATGCCAAATGGAATTGAATCGATTCGAATCCCAATCGGGCATGTCGAATTTAATCGGATCGTAAATAGAATCGTAATCGAATCACACGAAGAATCGTATCGTGTAGATTGGGCTTTAGATTCTGAAAAATACAGTTTGTTTTTCTATTAATAGCATCAAATCAAATGTTGTCTTGTTGATGGGGAATTTAAGTAAGCACAGGGGTGATGGGGAAAATTATCTAGCATTTTTAGGCAGAATACTTGAATAAAATGTTATTGGGGGAATTGTTTGATTAAGGTGAATTCCTACATTAGTGTCTCTAATTTTTAAGAAATTACTATTACACTATTACTACACATATTTAAATATAAAAGTGTAACTTAGCTTCATAATTTATTAGAAAATAGGCATGGGCATGATGACAGCAGGGAGCAAACTGTTTTTTAATACTGTCTGTAACATCTACACCAGAAAACATATTATTATTATTATTATTGATTTATAAAGCGCTAACATATTCCGTTCTTATGTGCTAAATGTGCCAAACTAAGGAAAGCTGTCCTTACAAAAATATGGCTATCAATAGTTATGTACATTCTTTTTTAAACAACAGGGCTCAAACCTACTAGAAGCCTTTTCTAAGAGCTAGTGATTTGAAGAAGCTGTTGCTAATTCAATGCTATGGGGGATTTTTATAAAATCACATCGCTCAAGGGGGATCACACCCATAGCATTAAATTAGCAAGAGCTTTTCAAATCACAAAGCGCTCAGAAAAATGCTAGTGGGTTCCAGACCTAACACTAATTTGTTGGACAAATAGTGAAGGACACGCAAGACACAAGATTGAATTGGGTGGACCAAGTAATTACAAATACAGTACATGAAAATTAAGTGAAGTACTTTCTTTTAACAAGTGTGACACAAAATTAATCATTTGATAAAAAATGCAGCACTTTATTTTTTTTCCCAGTGGTAACACTACATTTAAAATGACAGGTCACCTGTATAAGTGAATGGGCTGTTATGGGCTATAATATGCACACAAAGTGTTTTAGTTTTTTTTTTTTATTATTGCAGACAAGCAGCCAGTGCTGTGCAATGCCCTGTGTAAAATATGCCACACTTTCAATAATAATACAATAGGACTCAGACAGTACTTAGCAATATAGACAATGAGCTGTGTACATTACAACACAGCTCTACACTAATAGTAACAGTCTCCACCAACAATGGCAGGCCCTACCTACCACAGACCCTGCACATGATAAAGTACAGTGCTAAACTGCAATTATTAATTGAAATAAGGATGGAGTATTTATAAACTCCTGCTTTAAACAGCAATACGTAAATTAAATACTGTATAACCAGCACAGATTGCATGACTTGATACAGTGCAATACTTGGTGGCATAGTCATGGAAGTCCAGTAAAATTACCGTGCGGGCATAATGAGCAGCAATTTTACGGGTATTTATGCCACTGATGTAGCATGTGTTGCAAAATACTGTATGCCCCTAGGAAACCAATATTTTGATCTGTAAACTGCAGACTGTAGGGTTAAAAAATAAAACATATCTTTGCTTAAGACTGTGTTAAAGGATACCCGAAGTGACATGTGACATGATGAGATAGACATGTGTATGTACAGTGCCTATCACACAAATAACTATGCTGTGTTCCTTTTTTTCTTTCTCTGTCTGAAAGAGTTAAATATCAGGTATGTAAGTGACTGACTCAGTTCTGACTCAAAAAGGAAGTGACTACAGTGTGACCCTCACTGATAAGAAATTCCATCTATAAAACACTTTCCTGACAGAAAATGGCTTCTGAGAGCAAGAAAGAGATAAGAAGGGGAATTTCTTATCATTGAGGGTCACACTGTAGTCACTTCCTGTCTGAGTCAGGACTGAGTCAGCCACTTACATACCTGATATTTAACTCTTTCAGACAGAGAAATAAAAAAAAGGAACACAGCCTAGTTATTTGTATATTTGGCACTGTACATACACATGTCTATCTCATCATGTCACATGTCACCTCGGATGTCCTTTATTAACACTCCTGAAAGTAATACAGTATGAAAGTTAAGATGCAGTATTTATAGAGAAACTGTTAAAATATCATAATGACTATAATTGCTTACTTTTTTTACACTATCTATATTAATAAAACTGCAGGTGTCTGCGTCCACCTGCGTCCATGTGTGCTGCCTGTGTCTGGATTGCAGCCATAGCCACGTCGTGCGCCTGAGCTGTGCGCTGATGCATGCACATCCCGTGGCCATCCATGGATGCACATGTGCAGTGCAACCGGAGTAAAATCTAGCCCCTATTAATGGGAGGGGCATAATGACAAATTCATTTATAAACTGTTTAGTCAGTGTTTGCCCATTGTAAAATCTTTCCTCACCCTGATTTACATGCTGACATTTATCACAGGTGGCAACATGCATCACTGCAAAATGTTTATTTACTGAGAGTTCCAAAACCGGTACAAAATATACCTGATCTCCCAGAATGCCTGGGGGATGGGGTGAATTCTGCATAGCCTGTGCTAAACATTACTTAAAGGGCAGGGCTACATTTATTATGCAGCAATATATAGATATAGGGAGTGTTTCTGATGCTGAAACAAGGAAAATTACCATAAAAATGGGTATCCTAAATAATTTACTGCATTCTACTTTATATCACTACAGTGCCTCTCAGTGACGTGATCCTACTGTATATGTGCATTATATCTATTTGCTAGGTTGGGTGCACTAGCGTCGTGCGGGGGGTGCGACCCGCACCAGGTGGGGTGAGATAGTGGCAGGGCAGGGGTGATGTGGGGCTGAGGCTGAGCGCTGTTGGGAGGGGGGAGTTAGCCACGGGGAGGGCAGCCCGACCTCTCCCTCCCTCTCCCCGGGCTGCCCTCCGTGCTCCCCCCTCTGACTGCAGAGTTAACCAGGGAAGTGCTAAACTGCCAGCAACTCACCTGCCAGGTTCCAAGCGCCGCTCAGTCGCCGCTGGTCTTCTCCTTGGCATAGACGCGGATACACATGCTGCTTCCTGTTAAACAGGAAGAAGCGTGTGTATCCGCGTCTATGCCGAGGAGAAGACCAGTGGCGACTGAGCGGCGCTTGGAACCTGGCAGGTGAGTTGCTGGCAGTTTAGCACTTCCCTGGTTAACTCTGCAGTCGGAGGGGGGAGCACGGAGGGCAGCCCGGGGAGAGGAAGGGAGAGGTCGGGCTGCCCTCCCCGCGGCTAACTCCCCCCTCCATTATGGGGGGGGCACCTACCTAATCTAAACTATACTGGGGGGCACCTACCTAATCTAAACTATACTGGGGGCAGCTACCTAGCTAACCTATACTGGGGGGCACCTACCTAATCTAACCTATACTGGTGGGCAGCTACCTATCTAACCTATACTGGGGGGCAGCTACCTATCTAACCTATACTGTGGGGCACCTACCTAATCTAACCTATACTGGGGGGCAGCTACCTATCTAACCTATACTGGGGGGCAGCTACCTATCTAACCTATACTGGGGGGCACCTATCTATCTAACCTATACTGGGGGGCAGCTACCTATCTAACCTATACTGGGAAGCACCTACCTAATCTAACCTATACTGGGGGGCAGCTACCTATCTAACCTATACTGAGGGGTACCTACCTAATCTAACCTATACTGGGGGGTAGCTACCCATCTAACCTATACTGGGGGGCAGCTACCTAATCTAACCTATACTGGGGGCACCTACTTATCTAACCTGTATTGGGGGCACCTACCTACCTAGCTAGCCTATACTGGTGGCAACTATACTGGCTACCTATATTGGAGGTACCTACCTAACTAACCTATATTGGGGGCACCTACCTCTCTAACCTGTGCGGGAGGCAACTATTCTGGCTACCTATATTAGCCCACTGCCTTACTGATACAGTTGCTTTACAGTTGGCCCCGCCCATTTTGTTGCCGCGGCGCACTTCTCTTTTGGGGGGGGGGGGGTGTCAGTAAATTATCCGCACCGGGTGTCAAATACCCTAGCTACGCCACTGGTTGGGTGCTTAGTGACACTTCAATTTACAATAACATCCTACAGTTAAAAGGGGCAAAAAAAATAGACTATAAAAACTGATACCTAATATTCATAACTTCCTTTTAATTGCCCCTTCCAAATCTTATAACCCTTTGTGTAGCTTTCCTCTGTCTATATAAATATATGTTAAAATCAAACTCCATCCTAAAAAAAAGTGTATCGTGTGTCAAATACAGGCTAGAACCCATGCCAGTTTTTATTGCTGTCTTTGTCCATGGTAGCTTTCGTTACTGCTGCCAGAAACAGAGAAATCAGGACATTTTAGCAGAACACAGACAGCATTTTACCAAAACTCAGCATTAAAACCTTTCTTCACACCTCTGATTAAAAGTCTTTAATTGATCAGGAGAAAATCAGAAAAAAGGACAAACCATTTGATTGGAGATCCACGTTGACTCTGAGTCATATGTCACGCAGTCATCACTGCATGGCCTCTTTTTTCCTCTGCTGTACAGTGCATTGTCTGCTCACACCTGGAAACTGTTCAACTGTAATAGTGATATAAAGACAGAAAGTATTTCTAGCTCTAATGTTTTATACATGATGATGCAAAATGGATGTCTCTGGGGTTTAAACAAACTGCACGGCTGTCTACACTGCGCATAACATGTAGTACAACAAGACTCCAGCAGAGAAAAAAATCTAGACACAATAATACGGCTTCCCCTAATTTGGGATAAAATGCTCGTGGAAATGTCAAAAAAAGAGAAGCAGTTCCGACAATATTTTTTTATTTCTAAATGTATCAAAGTTACTAGGAGTATTGTTTTTGTTATCCTTCTTTCTATTTGTTATTTCTATCAGTTTGTTTTATTTGCATAATTTACATCTCACATAAATTACTTATAGGCTATATAGTAGAAGCCATTGTAATGTACAGACAGAAAGGGAGAGGCATAATAGCTGCAGGACATAATGCTGATTGCATGAAAACCTAGAGGTATGTTTATTGTATTCCCTCAACAGTCATGATTGAAAGGTTTCTAAAGAAATCCCATTGTCATTATTGGCTTCCAAGTGGTCTTCTGATATACCCATGAAGATTCAAATGTGTCCATGTGTTTCTAAAGAGAAAATAAGCTAGTTGCAACTGGACACCTGTTTTCTGTTTTTAGAAGACGTATCATTATTGCTAAAGAGTTACAACTTCAGCTCTAATAAGGGTGCGGAGATTCCTACTTATTTCAGTACACATAATCTACTTATGCTGGCCAACAGTTTAGTTAAACCGATGCTACTACAGGTCCCTCTCAAAAAATTTGCATATTGTGATAAAGTTCATTATTTTCTGTAATGTACTGATAAACATTAGACTTTCATACTGTATATGTTAGATTCATTAGACCCAACTAAAGTAGTTCAAGCCTTTTTATTGTTTTAATATTGATGATTTTGGCAGCTCATGAAAACCCCAAATTCCTATCTCAAAAAATTAGCATATTTCATCCGACCAATAAAAGAAAAGTGTTTTTAAAACAAAAAAAGTCAACCTTCAAATAATTATGTTCAGTTATGCACTCAATACTTGGTCGGGAATCATTTTGCAGAAATGACTGCTTCAATGCGGCGTGGCATGGAGGCAATCAGCCTGTGGCACTGCTCAGGTGTTATGGAGGCCCAGGGATGCTTCTATAGCGGCCTTAAGCTAATCCAGAGTGTTGGGTTTTGCGTCTCTCAACTTTCTCCTCACAATATCCCACAGATTCTCTATGGGGTTCAGGTCAGGACTAGAGTTGGCAGGCCAATTGAGCACAGTAATACCATGGTCAGTAAACCATTTACCAGTGGTTTTGGCACTGTGAGCAGGTGCCAGGTCGTGCTGAAAAATGAAATCTTCATCTTCATAAAGCTTTTCAGCAGATGGAAGCATGAAGTGCTCCAAAATCTCCTGATAGCCAGCTGCATTGACCCTGCCCTTGATAAAACACAGTGGACCAACACCAGCAGCTGACATGGCACCCCAGACCATCACTGACTGTGGGTACTTGACACTGGACTTCAGGCATTTTGGCATTTCCCTCTCCCCAGTCTTCCTCCAGACTCTGGCACCTTGATTTCCGAATGACCTGAAAAAGTTGCTTTCATCCAAAAAAAGTACTTTGGACCACTGAGCAACAGTCCAGTGCTGCTTCTCTGTAGCCCAGGTCAGGCGCTTCTGCCGCTGTTTCTGGTTCAAAAGTGGTTTGACCTGGGGAATGCGGTACCCGTAGCCCATTTCCTGCACACGCCTGTACACGGTGGCTCTGGATGTTTCTACTCCAGACTCAGTCCACTGCTTTCATTTTACTCCTGATGGTTGTTATCTTTGTAGTTTCAAGAGGAATCCCAATCTTAGAACTCTACTTTAAATGATAAAGAATGGGCCACACATTGAACTTAAAGGATACCCGAGGTAAGAGGTATATGGAGGCTGCCATATTTATTTCCTTTTAAACAATACCAGTTGCCTGGCAGTCCTCCTGACGCTGTGTCTCTAATACTTTTAGCCATAGACACTGAACAGACATGCAGCAGATCAGGTTCTCTGGTTTTACTGGATAAGCCAAATGCTTTTTCCAGGGTTTTGACTCAGACACTACTTATGCCAGAAGATCAACAGGGTTGCCAGGCAAATGGCATGGTTTACAAGGAAATAATAAATATGGCAGCCTCCATATACCTCTCACCTCAGGTTCCCTTTAAAGACAACAGTGTCAGCATTGACTGAAATGTATGGTTTAGAACCTCCACTTTTGTACCTTGTAGGTAAAACCTTCACAAACCTCACATATCAACAAGCAGATTTAGATAGAAACCTGCTGTATGTTGACCTATCAGCTTAGATTGAACCTGAGCTATAAATAAATTGATGAGATAAACAATTGTATCTTTCCTCACACTCTTAAAATGGCCTTTTTACATACCCTATGGTTTTATTTAATGGTTAAACATCCACTTAGTATATCTCAAGTGTTATTGTTTCTGCTCAATGGCAGTCTATTAAGTGTCCTAGAAATAAAATACATTAGCTATTTTTTTATTTATTCCCTGCATTCAGAAGGCGTTCTCTGCTAGGAAAGTGTCTGTAGCTGTAATTCCTTATCAGTGATTATTATGCCGTAATCTGAAAAGGGTCTAACAAGTGAGAGATTGTGACTTACATATCTGAAAGTGAACTCTTCCTGGCAGAAAAAGAAAAAAAAACACAATATAAATAAATAGTTTGGCACTGTACATAAACATGTTTATCTCATCAGGTCATATGTCACATTGAGTACACTTTATGGTCGGAGAATTCTTTTAACAAAGCTATATTTGCTGTACCTATGTAGATAATAGTTTCAACTGGTCACAACTTTACGTGAGATTTTCAGTAGTGTGTTCAATTTTGAAGGATCATTATTTAAATCATATTAATGGCAGTAGATGATCTAGCTAGGTGCACCTGATTGCAGGAGAAATAAGCATGTATTATTATCAGAAGCAGATCCTTTGTTGAGGGATGTCACTTGCTCTTGATGTATAATCATAGCAGGTAGATATATTATTTCTGAGCTCCTTTTTACGACACAGAGCAGCAGGTGAGTTGCCAGCAGACAGGAACGGTGTCACTTATCACCTGATACTTCCACCTGGTGGGACAGTTACTGAGGTGAGATGAAATCTTTAATTAGAGGTGTCCACAGGAGCGACTGTTATGAGAATGAAAAATCACAATGGATGCATGTTTTTTTCATTATTTCTTGTCACATTTTTTAATCAATTTAATTAGGCACATTTTGTCTGAGCTCTTCACTTGTAATATATTAGTTTAGCTTCTCATCAGGACTGACACAGGCCAATTAGTGCAGTGTAATTGTTAACCTAGGAATTAACTACACTAAATACACATAATGTAGAAGAAATATGAGACGATCTCCAAAAGAAAGGGCATATAGAGTAATGTTTGTGGAAATTAATATAAGAAACGGAGAAAAATTAACTGAATGAACTATAATCTTATCCAAAAACAGTGAGATTCGAATAAAAGGAGGTATGACCTGACTAAATACAAATCACATAAGATATTCCAAGAAAAAGGTTTTACTTTATTAATCAAATATATCAGACATTCTTAAAAAATAGCCAATAAAAATGTGCCCACCCCGCACCCCCTCCCATATCCTCCCAGGAGACCCCCAAACCCCCTATAACCTCCACTAAAACTGCACGAACAGTCATCTAAAGCTTCAAAAGTAAACAGCCCATTAACACAGAAATGCTGGATGAACTAAGGGCTGCATAAAGGTGCTAGTAATCCGGTAGATAAAGCACCAAATTCAAATATGAACAGCCCATTAACGCAGTAGATGCTGGGTGAACTGAGGGCTGTCAAATTCAATCAGCCAATCAAAGGTTCTCAATGTAGTTGTATTGTGTACAGCAAGGTGGATCGATAAGGCAATGTGTTCCCAAAAAGTTCACACAGAACAGTGTAGCCTGAGAAAGCAGCCAGCAAAGCAGCACTTTTACTGTTGGTATGCTAAGCAGTGCAAGATACGTTGAAAGAACAGTATAACCACAAAGAGTTCCAAGCAAAGCAATAGCAGCTCCCAGAAAAGCACATCAGAGGGGAGCAGTTCCAATACATGCAATCCAGCGGGCACAATGATATCCAGCTTCTGCATAAGATAGGCTTGCTAGTCATCAAAAGTTCACAGTGCTGAATAATTCCATATTAATGAGCTCCATGCAGAGAGGAATAATGTAGCTGGTAAGCAATAGCAAGCAGGCAAAGCACATATCTGATAAAGGAGCAAAAAGTCCTGCAACAATCCCTGCCCAAGGGGCTTGCTTACGTGCACCGTTATGTCCGCTGCGGAGTGGCTGGCTGGTTCCTGCTGCGTATGACAAGATTGCTGATGTCCAGGCCAAGGTTGAGAGGCAAGATGGATCCCCAACGGGAGGCGGGTGGGGGCCGGGACGCAGCACATGCGTCCACGACCGGTTTCGCCGGACTTCCGGATTCAACTGGAGGTTTGCATAGCTTCCCCTACCACCCCCCAGGAGGGTCTTAACCCTCCACCCGCCCGACGTCACCAAGAGGCCGGCCCCGCACGCCCCCACCAGCGGCCAATGCCAGGCGGGGCGGGCAGACACGACGCCGGGCCGCCATAGCAACCCGCCGGTGCGTCCGCCAGGCCCCGCCCAACCGCCCGACAGCCGCGCACGGGGCGGGGAGGGCAGGCGGACACCAGGATATGATCGGCGGAACAAGGAGCACACCGCCCCACGCCCGCCGACCCAGGCATCCGCCAGCGCCGCCCACACCACACGGCGCCACCGGAGGGGGCGAACGAGACAGAACACCAAATGAGCCAAGGCAGTAAGAGGGAAAAGAAACCTCATCCAAAGGTAATGCAACAATAAAGTTTCGTCACTGACAATATACCCTAAATAACTAAAGAACTATAATCTTATTTTAACTATTTTATTAGTTGTAACATGAAGAGATAATGGACATTGCATGCATGGATTGCTGTAGCTTTTATACAGGCCACACATAGATATGGGCACCTCTATATTGAAGGGTGTTAGTGTTGGCATTATGAAAGTGGTCTAGCAGAACCAAATCATGCAAAAACAGCGCCGGAGATTCTGGCACAGCCGGTGCCGCCATAGGCCATAATAGGAATTACGGCTGAAGCGGCGCTCAGACAGTAATTTGGGTGCTGTCACAAGACAGAGCACAAATTAGTATAAAAACAGCATGGCAGCCAAATTACGCCTTTCCCCACTATCCACAGCAACCTGGAGGGGGAACAGTAGTTAATGTTGCCGGAACATTTGCAGGAGCAGGGTAAACCATTTATAGACGTTACCCTGCGCCCAAATTTCTTAGCGACTTATTTATACAGTAGGTACGCATTACGCAGCAGAACCCACTAAGCTTATGGCCATGGTTATGTCCATAAACTGGAGGGTAATTAAAGTGGAAGTGTTTTATAACTTGCCATTCATTTTTACATTTGCATTTTATTATTATTAATTTATAAAGTGCCAAAATATTCCGTGGAGCTATACAAAGTAAGAAGCAAACATGAAGTACACAAAAATAATGACAATGGTATACACCAAATAGAGACACTGGTACAAAATACAGAATTGGTAATAACAGTAACACATTTTTGCTGCTTGCCGACTGCTCCATGCCAATTGGCGTGAGCAGTGCGGCAGCCCCAGGGTCGCTTCACGCCGATTGGCGTGAACAGCTTTCTATGGGGCTAGCAGGAGGTAGCGCGCGCATCCCTGCTTGGAAGGCGGAGCTCCACTCCGCCTTCAGTCTCCCAGCTCCGCTCCGCCTTCTGTCTCCTAGCGGCGATCGCTGTCCGGAGACTGTTACATAATGAAACCGCCGTCTAATTAGGCTGTAAAGCGCTGCAATCTAAGGCAGTGCTGTACTGGTGACAGCCGTGTGACACGGCTGTCCCCTCTGTTGCTCTGGAAAGTGATCCGCTGTCATAGGCTGAAGCCTATGACAGCCGATCACGCTGATTGGCTGGCGGGGGAGGGAGGGAGCAGGTAAAAATAAAAAAAATACTGAAATTTATTATAAAAATAATAAAATAAATATTTGTAAAAAAATAAACACTGGGGGAGCGATCAGACCCCACCAACAGAGAGCTCTGTTGGTGGGGAGAAATGGAGGGGGGGGAATCACTTGTGTGCTGAGTTGTGCGGCCCTGCAACTTGGCCTTAAAGCTGCAGTAGGCAATTTACCAAAAAATGGCCTGATCTTTAGGGGGTTTAATACTGCGGTCCTCAAGTGGTTAATGCAGAGCAGCGCCAAGATTGATTTTATATATACCTGTTTGGACTGCTGGATCGGATTCTTCTCTTCCTCCTCCCGCGACGCTGCAATCCCGGTATCCTCTTCTGAGTTCTGATCACATGGTATTATATATCAGCGCTGTCCAACTGGCGGCCCGTGGGCCGCATCCGGCCGCCAGGCCTCCTGTTGCGGCCCGCTCCTCTCCCCGGGATGCAGGCATGGCGTGCGCTATGGGCGCCATGCCTGCTCCCTCTTGTGTGGCCTCTCCTGTGTCCCCGCTGCCTCACAGCTCAGACCTCACAGATTGCGGCGACTGAGGCAAACAGCGGGGACAGAGGAGAAGGCATTGCCGGGCAGCGCTGCAATGAGGTAACGCGGACACCTATCTAACTTGGAGGGCACCTGTCACTATCTAACTGGGGGGCACCTGTCACTCTCTAACTGGAGGGCACCTGTCACTATCTAACTGGGGGGCACCTGTCACTATCTAACTGGGGGGCACCTGTCACTCTCTAACTGGGGGGCACCTGTCACTCTCTAACTTGGGGGGCACCTGTCACTCTAACTGGGGGGCACCTGTCACTCTCTAACTGGGGGGCACCTGTCACTCTCTAACTGGGGGGGCACCTGTCACTATCTAACTGGGGGGGACACCTGTCACTATCTACCTGGGGGGGCACCTGTCACTTACTGGGGGGGGGGCACCTGTCACTATCTTCTGCCTATTTATGTGAAATGCTCTCTATTTATGTGCCTCATGACTGCTGAATTTGTCGTGTTGGGGGCCTCATGATTGCTGAATGTCTTGTTGGGGGCCTCATGATTTGTTGGGGGCATCACGATTGCTGAATTTGTCTTGTTGGGGGCCTCGAGATTGCTGATTTTGTCTTGTTGGGAGCCTCATGATTTGTTGGGGGCCTCATGATTGCTGAATGTGCCTTGTTGGGGGCCTCATGATTGCTGAATTCGTCTTGTTGGGGGCCTCATGATTGCTGAATTTGTCTTGTTGGGGGTCACATGATTGCGAACTGCGAGACTATGGAAAAGCTGAATCATCATCATGAGACAATAGCATTAAACCTTTTTTAGCTTTTTAAAATGGAAAATAAAGCTGTGAGGTTCTAAAAAAAAAAAATACATTTTTCAGGAGTAGGATGGATGAAATTGTTTATCTTTAGAGTTTATTTTCAACTTGGATTTTCCATAATGTTCATGTATGAGTTAAAACGTTTGTATGTAGTTTAAATTGCTGTTGCCACTTTGCGATAGATAAGTGACTTTTGGGTTGCAGTTTGGGCACTCGGCCTCCAAAAGGTTCGCCACCACTGTCCTAATCTAATGTCCCACATTGCTAAGTTCATGTAAATTTGTCTCCACCCGTGGCCACACCCACATTCTGGTCCATGGTCACACCCATTTTTCGGCGCGGCACGCTATGTGCGCCGCTCTACTCGCAACAAAACCCCCATGGTCTTCAGCGCGCCGTTTACGGCGGGGGGGGGGGGTTGCGGCTTTAGCAAGAACCTTCGGCCCTCCACCATGGGGTCTGAAAAAAAAATGGCCCTCCATGCCTGTGAAGTTGGACAGCACTGTTATATATGATCAGGGCTCAAAAAATAGTGTCAGCGTTACAGCGCCGTCACCCCTCTTCCACCACCGGGCGGCCCTCCTACAACACTGACACTATCTTCTGAGCCCCAATCACATGTAATAACTCAGAAGATGATGCCAGGATTGCAGCACCACCGGTGGTGGAGGAAGAGGAGAAGCTGATCCAGCCGTCCGGACAGGTAAGTACAATAGCTCCTCATGCTGCTCTGCCAGGCTGAGGAAGGCACTCTTCCCCAATGGCAGAAAAAAATCGTCCCAGAAGCCACTAAAAGGTTATTATAGAATTAAAAACTTCCAGTGTGATAAAACAAGGTCTTCCAACATTTGGATACTTTTTTTTATCATTCCCGTGGAAGACTTTACACAGCCCAGTAGTTGTAAGTGATGCTCAATTTGGGTGCTCAACTTGCAGGGTTTGGGCCATGTATGGACACCCTTATGTTTGCTTCTGAATTCTGTTGACTTTGGCTGTCCAATTGGAGCACCAACAGTTATGTAATGGTCCCTATTATTTTGCCATGGCCTGTAGCTTTCCTGAGAACCTTACAGTTTCTGTTATTTGACATCACATCAGTTTTAATAGAAAGTGTCCCTTGAGCAAGTATTTACAATATGTATGTGGCCTTCCACATGAACAAACCTTATTCAGTCTGCTCCAGGCCAAACTGTGCTCTTCACATGTCATCTCTCCTAATGGACAGGACAAATCCAGCATATTGCATATAATAAAAGCCAAGATGTACATGTGGTTTCTACAAGCATAATCCTCTGCTACGTCTACTCAACATCCTTTATAAAACTGTTTACTACTATCAGACAGAACTGGGCCTGCTGCAAATCTCTGGGTTATTTAAGTTTCTACCTGTGAAACATGTAACAAAACCAACTACCTTGAAACGAGGATAAAATGTGCTCAAAGACATACAAACTCACCAAAGCTAGGTGCTTCTGTTTACATGAGTACATATGACAGTTAGTTACGGGAGTAGTTTGCAATGCACAGAGAAAAAGGGAGCAATACGGATAAGGAACATAATGTGTTGCATAGGCAGTACTAGCGACAGACTCATAGCAGTTGTCAAATGATGTGAGCATCTTATCATCAAAATGGAATGACAGCTGGACATCTGTAAATGCACCTGGCCTCCCCATCTCTTAAGCTATGTATTCAATTTATATTTAACTTGGCCAAAATGATTGTTCCTGAATGACGCTCAGTATGTTGTATTTTTCCAGACAGTACAGGTTTTCCTTTCCATTCAACTGTATGCAGAAGCGGACAATTTAGTGCACACCAATGCACACGGTTAATGTCATAAAACGTGTGAGCGCAAATGCATGTGCAAATGTGTCATATAGTAGGCACAAGGTCTAACAACTGCATCTGGATCCTTGGGCTTGGAGGATACTTTCACACAAGCTCGATTCTTGGCCCAAGTGTCCACAAACTTGGGCTTGGCTGAGTTTTTCATAGCAAGTGTACTTAAAGGGAACCTAAACTGAGAAAGATAGGGATTTTTCCTTTTAAAATAATACCTGTTGCCTGACTCTCCTGCTGATCCTGTGTCTCTAATACTTTTAGCCACAGCCCCTCAACAAGCATGCAGATCAGGTGCTCTGACTGAAGTCAGACTGGATTAGCTGCATGCTAGTTTCAGGTGTGTGACTCAGCCACTACTGCATTCAAAGAGATCAGCAGGAAGCCAGGCAGCGGGTATTGTTTAAAAGGAAACATGCTTATCCCTCTCAGTTAAGGTTCCCTTTAAAGAGATACTGAAGCGGAAAAAAAATGATATAATTAATTGGTTGTGTAGTACAGATAATTACTAGAACATTAGTAGCAAAGAAAATATTCTCATATTTTTATTTTTATAACTGAATTATTGCAAATTTCCTTCTGTTTTAAGAAGGCAATTACACCAAGCTTTGCTTTTTTAGTAGGAGTGCTTTTTGGTTCCTTTTATCCCCCTATACACTCCTAGTAGTTTGGGTCACCCTGAGCTGCTTGGTTACTCTATTTTCAGTTATTTAGTGTTTTTATAACATTGCATAATTCTCTAAAATTTGCAGTTTACACACTATCAGCATTCTAAATGATTTTTACAGAGCAGGCCAGCGAACTTTTGAACTGTCCTCCTCTAGAGAAAAAGAAAATACAGTGACTGACAGTTGAGATAACAAGCTTCAGAAGACAGAGCTCTCTGTGACTTTGAAAGTCGTGGAGCTCAATGGCTCATTTTTACATTAACAACTGGCGTTTCTTAACTCTTCCTGTACTGGAAACAATATTAGACTTATGTCTCTGCTCCTAATGTTTTATTTCTTAGCTGCACTACAGATACGAATCGTTATATCACATTTTTTTTTTTTCGCTTCAGTGTCTTTTTAAGTTAGGAGACTTGGCTATTGTAATATTAGAAGCCTAATTATTTCAACAGTAATAATGACCACAGTCATTAATATATTTAAATGCTTCTTAGGCTATCACGAAAGAACCTAAAAAGATAATTAAACTGTTGTAAAATGATATATTCAAGCCATTTTACAGGTGTCATTTTACATTTTACAGATGTCCCATTCAATAAAATGGTCATATTTGATGAAAAGTGATCACAAAGGACTGATTGCCTATTTGTCTGTATGCGTAGGTGCAATCGGTTTATTAGATCTAAAGTGACGTTGAACAGTTCGAAACCTGTGTGGGGCTAAACACCACCAATCACACACATATGTTATATACCCACGAATGAATAAACATAACAGCATCTTTCATAAATTATAGATTTGAGTATGAGCAATCGTCATAAACGTAACATGTTCCTGTCTAACTGTCTGTAATACAGAACATCATTATCACTGCATATTTCTTGCTGTGGCTTCTTTGTGTGATTTTGCAAAGGAAACGAGCAATGAAGTGATGTTCATTGTAAACTTCCGGTGAAATGCAGAGTACATGTTTCTTTTCTTTCCTGCACATAACTAACTGCATGACTGAAGCGGACACAGATTTGCTACGCAGATCTTCCCTTAAATATGCTTAACTTATTTAACATGCAGTGTTGCAATCTTTCCTTTAAAGCATTACCACAGACTAAACTTCTGGCACCTTTAGAAGATAGAGGCACAAATGAAGGTGGAACAAGTTATGTGGTTCCTTTGAGGATGAGCATCAGGTGCTTTTAGTTAAGCTGTACCAGAGTGAAGTTAAATTAAAAGTTTTATACATACATGGTGCTTCCTCCAGCCCCATCCACACGGATCTCTCCCACGCCGCTGTCCTCTGTCTTTTCCAGCTCCGGTACCGGGTCCCGTAAATTCGGCCAGTCACGGCCAGTCTGAGCAAGCTCAGTGCGCTCTCTCCAGCGAAGAATAGTACTACGCAGGCCCTGTACTATTCTCCACTGGAGAGAGTGCACTGCACTTGCTCAGATTGGCTGCAACAGGCCGAAGCAGACGGCGTGGGAGCGAGCCACGTGGATGGAGCTGGTAAGGCCCCAGGTAAGTATAAAACTTTTAACTTAACTCGTCTCTGGTTTCCTTTAATACAGTACAGGGTGAAGAGATCCAAAGCCGTTACTTGTATAATGGGGCCTAGTAGAGTTCCTGAAATGTACTTTGCATGGGATCCAGAAATGTAAAATAACGTTCTACTGGTAACTCTGGACCCTTGGTTTCCATTTGGAATTAATCTTAACCTGGTTTCACATCCACTGCAATTTAGACATGCATTATTTATCAGCAAGACATTGAGCAGCACTTGCATGTTGGCAGTATTTTAACACCCACTAGGATTGGGACTTAGGGGGTTTACCATGGTCCTTCAAGAAAACTTGCCCCTTATTCAATTCACTTTTTCTCCTACGTTTTCTCCTAGGTGATATTTTCACATCCAATCAATACAATAACTTTTAAGCCACCAGTAAGCAAGAAAATACTTGCAGTACCTTTTCACCAACTTTTGGTACTTTTTTAAAGGCAAAGTGGTGAAAAGTGATTTTAAAAAGAAGATGAAAAATTATCTCCTGGGAGAAAATTTAGGAGAAAAATTGAATTGGATTGGGTCCAAGGGGGCTGCTTCATGAAGCTAATTACATAGTAAGTATGTTGATTAACATAGTAGAGACTGTGCTAGTGCGGTCGTGATACTTTACAGCAGCGGCCGGCATATAAAGGAGCGGCATGACCACGCGTAGCATGCCTCCCTGTATTTAGCTTGCAGTGCTGTCATGAAGCTTGCGCTGCTATAGCAGCGTAGCGTCATGAATCAGCCCCAAGGTTTGTTATGCTGGACATTGGGGCCCTTATTCAATTCACTATTTCTCTTATCTTTTCTCCTAGGTTATATTTTCACACCTTATCAACAAAATGCCTTTAAACCACTTTGCACCTAGACCTGTTTTCCCTTTTGTAGACCAGAGGAGTTTTGACATTTTTGATATGCCCCTATTTAATCAGCAATAATTTATCATTACTTATGACACCTTACTGATAAACATCTAGGGCTTTTTTGGGGACAAACTAGACTTTAATTGGTTACTTATTTCCTATTCATTTTAAAGGAAAATGTAGAAAAAAAATACAGTTTCTCGGTTCTCACCTATTATTATTTTAACCACTTAAGCTCTCAGTCGTTTTCACTTTATGCATCCGAGCAATGTTCACCTCCCATTCATTCGCCTATAACTTTATCACTACTTATCACAATGAACTGATCTATATCTTATTTTTTCCGCCACCAATTAGGCTTTCTTTGGGGGGTACATTTTGCTAAGAGCTACCTTACTGTAAATGCATTTTGACAGTAAGAATAAGAAAAAAAACAGAAACAATTCATTATTTCTCAGTTTTCGGCCATTATAGTTTTAAAATAATACATGCCTCCATAATTAAAACCCACATATTGTAATTGCCCATTTGTCACGGTTATTTCACCGTTTAAATTATGTCCCTATCACAATGTATGGCGACAATATTTTATTTGGAAATAAAAGAGCATTTTTCCCGTTTTGCATCCATCACTATTTACAAGCTTATAAAAAAAAATATATAGAAATATTTCATCTTTACATAGATATTTAAATAGTTTAAACCCTTAGGTAAATATTTATGTGTTTTATTTTTTAAATTGTAATGTTTTTGTTTTTTTTATTAAACATTTTATGTGGGTATTTTTGGGATGGGGGGGAGTAAATAGTGTTTTATTTAGGGAAAAGTGTGTGTAATGTAATTTTTTTTTACTTTTAGATGTAGTTTTACTCTTTGGCCACAAGATGGCAACCTCAAGTTTGTTTACATGACGTCACTCTAAGCGTACAATGTACGCTTAGAGGGACATAGTCTCAGAAAAAGCGTAGCTTCCGAGAGAAGCTGTCGCTTTTTCAGCGGGGGAGAGGAATCAGTGATCGGGCACCATAGCCCGATACATTGATTCCTGGGCTACCAAATCCGTGGCCGGGAGTTCGCATGCATGCGCGCGATCGGCCGCGGGAGCGTGCGGAAGCGCGCCTGTCCTCCTTGACGTTTTTATACGTCAAGGAGGACAAAGTGGTTAAATCAAAAAATGACACTACTTGCACTGGGACTTAGGGCCCTTTTACAGTTAATCAGTTGCTCTCAGTTATAACTGAAAGAAATCTGATTTTCAAAGTAATGCCCATGTTTTCCTATGGCACCTTTCACACTTAACGCGTTTTAACTGAAATATTTTTCACAATGCACTGCTATGGAAAAAACGCATACTAACGCGTACCAACGCGTACTAACGCATACTAACGCACACCAACTGATTAAGTGTAAAAGGGGCCTAACAGTCATGTCCTTTTCTGCTACAACTGGTGGCAGATAGGAGGCGAATGTACTGTAGTGTTGGCACAAGTGGTTAAACCTTTAGCAAGCAAGAAATTACTCAGAAATATCTACACAGTATGTTTTTTTACCTACTCTTTGGTACATTTTCAATAGCAGAGTGCTGAAAAGTTATTTTAAACAGAGGATGAAAAATGATCTCCTAGGAGAAAACTCAAGAGAAAAGGGGCTTGATGCTATTCCAGGTGATAAGTAGCTTGCAGATGCGAGCTACTTATCACCTTGTCATCGCACGAGGATTACCGGCAAATCCTATTGCCAGTTTCTCTCGTGCGATGGCCAATCGTTAGGGAGCATTACTCAGGCGAAAGCCAGAGCGATGCTCCCTATTACCGGGCGATGGGGAGCGAGGTTTACCCTGTGGTGCTGTCCATCAGCACCATGGCCTCGCTCCCCACACATGCGCACTCATCCGCCAAACATCCACCGCCATCTTCCGCCGCTGCATCTGGGGATCTCCTTTACTAAGGAGACCCCCAGAGCTCCCCGCCGGCCGCTGCTTGTCTCCGCAAACCCCCACGTAGCTGCAAACATAATTGTAAGCAATTTCCCTACCGCCGCTTTACACCCACTGCATCTCGCCGCAAGTCCCCGCTGTGTAATTACAGTGTCTGAGTTACTGTAATTACACTCGCTAATAACAGAGTCCCGGCAAAGCATCTTTGAATCAGCCGCCGGGGCTCCCCATTGGTTCACAGGCTGAGCCATTTTCATTGGTCCAGACTGTGAACCAATGGGGAGCCCCGGCGGCTGATTCAAAGATGCTTTGCCGGGACTCTGTTATTAGCGAGTGTAATTACAGTAACTCATACACTGTAATTACACAGCAGGGACTTGCGGAGAGATGCGGCGGCCGGCGGGTGTAAAGCGGCGGGAGGGAAATTGCTTACAATTATCTTTTCAGCTACGTGGGGGTTGTACAGACTAGCGGTGGCCGGCAGGGAGCTCTGGGGGTCTCCTTATTAAAGGAGACCCCCAGATGCAGCAGCGATGACGTGCGTTAGCATGTTTAGACCTGCTTTTTGCAGGTCTAAGCTAGCGCTCATTTCTGACTGGAAGCATCGCTTCCCGGAGGCATGCAAAGTGCAATAGAAAAGGGTGTAAGGAACTTGCTGGGCGATAATATCGCCCAAGCGGGTTTTTTTACCACCCTGCCTAGGGCTAAATTCAACTGGATCAGGCAACTTTATTGTCGCCTGATTATCGGACTCACCAGCGTTTAATGCTGGCGAGTCTGACAATTGCATCAGGCCCAGTGTGACTTGCAAATGGCCATGTGTGTCTGTCTTTGGTACCCCAGCGTGAATTATATTTATCAAAATTGTTTTTTGCTCTCAAGTTTTGATCACTACTGTCTTTATACATGGTATGTGACTGTTTACAAAGACATGCAGGCTTATAGTCTAGAGTAGACAGTGGCTTAGAGGACCTGGCCATTCCAGTCATCTTATTGATGTAAAGTGACCACTACAAAAAAGCATTTCTTTTTTTTCCCTGAGCGCTGTCTTCAAAAATGAGATTGGTCAAGGTGGTAGCGTATATATATTTATACAGAGTGGAGTTATGGGAAATTCTAAATTCAGTGTCTCCTTGGCGAAGAGAAGAGAGCCTACTTGATGACAGCCAGAGAAGTACCCATTAATCACCTGAGACAGGAGGTGGCAGTTCCAAATCTCCGTATTCCTGGGAGCAGCAGCTAAATAAGCAGTGACTGAGAGTTTTTCAGGTTCTCGTCTGGCTCCCCTGAGAGGCAGTTCCTTTTGGAGGTAATCTGGAGTGAACCTTCAGCCTCACTCATAATTCTGCATGTTAAGTAAAGCATTCGCATTCTAGTCAAAAAAAATGACTCATGTTCTCTTCGTTGTTATTTGCATCACTCTTCAAGAACTTTCCCTGCCAACATTTTCCAAGACGATGTAGGCTGACAGGCCAAGGAAGGTTTCAATTCTCTAAAGAAATATAGATTTTGAAGGTGTAGCCACCAATATTAATCATCGCTATTCCTGCAGCTGCTGCTTTGTCATAAAGGATTTTTTTGTGTTGTTGTTTTTAGGTCACTAAATGTGAATATGTCACTCCTCAGCCAGATTCACCTTCAGTCTCTGATACCATCCCTAAGAAGAAATAATGAGGTCAGCTAAGTAGAATTATGTTAACTTGATGGTAAAGATTGCTTAGGAATATTGCATTTCAGTGCATGCCTGCATGGCTGCAGATCTACGCGTTTTGTTCTAGTATTATGAGTAAGGCCAAGTAAGCTGGAATGATAGTTAGCTACTAGATTTCAGTGCATGTTTACTGCCACTGAATGAGTGGAAGGATGCTAACTGGTTAGCTCTACTGCAAATTGTTGATGCAATAGAGTCTGCGGGAATTTCTACACTCTCCTTGTATTGGCATGGGCTACCTCTAGCAGTTGCTTTACCCATAAGCAAAAATCATACTTTTAGGTTGAAATGATATTAACGGTAAACATTTCTCAAGCACAACTGGCCTGAGAGGGATATGGAGACTTCCATATGTATTTTCTTTTAAACAATGCAGATTGCCTGGCTGTCCTGCTAATAATCTGCCCATAATACTTTAAGTCATAGACTCTGAACAAGCATCAGATATCAGATGTTTCACTGTATTTGTTGCATGCTTGTTTCAAGTGTGTAATCCATACACTACTGTTGCATGAAAGATAATAATAATGTGAACATTTGTATAGCGCTTTTCTCCTGTCGGACTCAAAGCATTCAAGAGCTGCAGCCACTGGGATGCGCTCAAGAGGCCACTCTGCAGTTTTAGAGAGTCTTGCGTTGAACTCCTTACTGAATAGGTACTGACCCTAGCAAGGATTCGAAAGAAAATAAATATGGCAGTCTCCATATTCCTCTCATTTCAGTTGTCCTTTAAAGCGGATCCAAGATGAAAAACTAACTATAACAAGTAACTTGTCTATATATCTTATCTAAAGTTTAGATAGTTTACACAGCAAATCTAGCTGCAAACTCCTTCAATAGAAAATTATTATTTCTTCCTGTGATACAATGACAGCAGCCATGTTGTTTGTAAACATTACACAGAGGCAGGCTTATCTGTATCTTGAGCACTAAGCCTGTGAAAAAAACTAATCCCCCCTCCTCCCCTCTGCCTCTGAAATTAATAGCTAGTAACACCTCCTACTGCCCAGACTGAGCTCCCATGAGCCCTTGCTACTGCCAAGCCTCTCTGAAAACCTGTGGGCGTGGCTTGTTTAGTTTATAGGGAATTAGAGTATTAAAGCAAAAACAAAAAAGTATTTGGCTTGAGTGCCCTATAAACAATAGGAAAGGAACACAATTATGCAATGAGTAAAAGTTCACCTCGGATCCACTTTAAGTGCTGCCTTTTCATTCATTTTTCTAAAATGCTCTCATGTTAAATCTAAATTCATGGCTATGTGTCTGTACCCTCAAGAAGCGTTTTAGGGCATTAGGGGCTTGATTCATTAATGTAAGCTGCTGTAGTAGCACGAGTTAAATGAAACAGCGGGAGTTAAAATTCTGCGCGTGCGCACTATGTGCGGTAGTGCTGCATAGCGTGCGCTCCTAAGTTACGTGCTCTACTTTTAAAGTCCAGGGCGTTCCTTTCAACTACCGCGAGATGTGAAGTAGCTTGACCGCGTTACTTCACTAGTGTTGCCACTACTGCATTAATTAATATGGGGCACCAACAATCTCGTTTATTTGCTGATGCTATGTTAGCTGCTGGCTATCTGTGAGTCTTGAGTCCAGGTTTCTTTAGATTTTACTAAGAATAATCATCAACAAATATGCATTAAGATGTGAAAACATGCAGGTTCGGTCAAACACAGTTTTATGATAGCTATTGTCACTTGAAAAAAAAAATTAATACACATATTAACATTGGTCTCAATTCTGGTAGCTATTAGAGATGTTGCGAACTGTTCGCTCGGCGAACATCTCTGGGGCTTTTATTACTTCCAGGTCGCTCTGACCCGGAGTAGTACGCCTGCGCTGCCCGGCGAAGCGCGTCCTAGATCGCGCTCCTGTTGCCGGGCACTCTCTGCGCATGTGCGTGACGTCGTTCATGACGTCACGCACATGCGCAGAGAGTGCCCGGCAACAGGAGCGCGATCTAGGACGCGCTTCGCCGGGCAGCGCAGGCGTACTACTCCGGGTCCGATGCGACCCAGAAGTAGTAAAAGCCCCATGTATTCAGAGATGTTCGCCGGCGAACGGTTCGGGAACCGTTCGCTACATCTCTAGTAGCTATGTGCGATAAATATTTTTTGTTGTTGGTAAAATACCTCAAAACTTTTTGGGGGGCAATTCTGAAAGATTTTTCTGTATTTAAGAAAATGAAAAAAAAAAGTATAACGTTTGGTAAAAAGTGTGGTAAATGCGGAAAATGTGATAAAACATGTGGTATTTCAGCGATAAGCATGTGGTAAATAATCATAATAATAGTCTTTGGACATTTTTTTTTTTGGGGGGGGGGGGAGGGGGGTGTATCTGATTACGTAGCAACCTATGGAAAGTGTGTTTATAGGCAGTGGCGTAGCTAAGAAGCTGTGGGCCCTAGTGCACGTTTAGCATACATGCTATAAACAACAATTGATGCAAAACACTAAAACCAATCAAGGACAACCACAGTGTCAGAGGTGCAAGAAGGGGATGGTAAACTGTGTGCTAATGATGAGTACTATTTAAATCAACTATAGAAGTGAATATTATCAGCACAGGACCAATAAAGAGCTAATACTGTGTTTAAGGGGTGGTCCCCTCTAGCCCAAGGGGCCCGATGCGGTTGCTACCTCTGCTCCCCTTATTGCTATGCCAGTGTTTATAGGCATCCCCTATATGAAAAAAAATACAGTAAATAGTTGAAGTTTTATTTCTACTATTCTTTTGTATTACACAGCCTGAATAGGAATTCCACTAAAACAGGAATAGGAACTAAAAACTGTAAGATACATACAAATTTACTTTACCACTAGGTAAGGTTTTAAACTGATCGAGTAATTATGTGCTAACACGCCCCCTATTTTTCATGAGAATTCCAATTATCGGTAACATATTGCATAATACGGCACATTTTACTGCATGCGGTAAATTCTGACTAAAACCTACCAGAATAGCAAACTGCTTTTTACCACATGTGGTAAAATACTGCAATATGCGGTAAAAAGGATGATAAACATATCAGAATTGAGGACATTGTCTGTGGGTTTCAAGGTGTTTTAAAATGTCTATGCCCAAAAAACAAAACACAGTGACCTACCCCCAGTTGTCCTTTAATTGCTGCCTTTAAAGGGACCACCAACACCATTTTTCATCAACACACAATGCTGTTTTATTATGGTTACTAAATCATTTTGTACCATGACTTGGAGAAGCTTCACAGAAATATCCATAATCCACAAATTGTTAAGATGTTTTTGACATGCAGTAATGTACAGAGTTGCTCACCGTTACGCAAAGTCCATTAGGTGCATAATCAGGGTAGTCAGCCAAACTACCATTTCACAAACACGATAGGTCCAAAGAAGGTCCAAAGTAGGTCAGTACACCATTCTGCATAGAGTTGCTTTTATTCCATCAGTTTGCCAATGCTGTAAAGCTTTACACAGAATGGTGTGCTCACCTAATTTGCACCGATCGTGTTTTTGACTAAGAACACCTATAGCCTATAATACATAACACTTGATTAAGTTACCATTATTTACACAGTTCATTATTCACACTGTATACATACATATACAACCATATCCAGTGTTTTTTTTGTGTGCAAAAACAGTAACACATAGAGCAATGCGGCATATACAACTGAATGAACATTGACTATACATCTCGTATACAGCCCGTTCTCCTATTTATTAAAGTACAAGCATCTGTTTTTATGGTATAAGGTGCACTTTACTTTGGGGATTGTGCAATTACTTATAGGTCCAGTATATGCATCCAGGGACCCTCAGTGTAAGTTATGTTTTATCTTGTCTATGGAGTTTTTAATATAGTGTAATCCCCTTTTGTTCAACAAACAAGCCTGATTGTGGTTTTATACCGTGGTGGTTACATACTACTATTTGTTGAGCATTTGGTGACTGCAGGCTGCACAAGTTGGGGCACTTACAGAGACAGCGCTGAGGATTGTAAGCTTTTAGCTGTTAAGGTCTGTACCAACTTTAAGATTTTTCCAATGATTTTCCCGACGACCAATGATTTTTGGAGAGACAAGCAGTCCTTTCCACAATCTCATGACGTGAGTACATGCATCCAATCAATACCGACCATCACGGCAGATCGAATCTTTAAGTAACCCAACGACCCCCGAGCAAAGAACCGCGATCACTTGAAGTCTCATTCACGTCTGTCATGTAACGTCACCTGACATCACTATATCTGCCAGCCAAAAGATGGAGGAAGATGGATTGGGAGAGCGTTTGTCGTTAGGGAGACGGTGCTGGATCCATCTTCCTGCGAGAGCGCTAACCATTACGCCACAGTGCTGCCCTGAGGCATGATGGGATTATGTAGCTTTACATTCCATTATGGAGTGGGAACCTCTAGCTGCTTGTTGTATTCCGTTCAGTGCTCTTATCTAGTCAACTCTACATGGACTATCTATATCTATGTCTATGTCATACAAATACCACTCAAAAAGACACACCCTGACTCAAATCAAGTTTGGGAAGAAAAGTATATACAGTAATACAATGCTCTGTGTGTAGACAATTATATTTCATTTATTAGCAGTTGTGTTTATTTCAGGTTTGTTTTTAAACCATCTTAACTGGGTTTAACTCTTGTGAATTCCTCCCCTGCAAGTGCTGCATAGACTGATAAGATAATAATAATATACACTCCGAATCAACAAATATTTTTTGGCATAAATGTTTTGCAGATATGCAAATCTATTTCTTTCAATTAAATGTGAGTGTCTTTGTAGCAGACAATGCAAATAAAGACTGGCTACGGAGGTTCCAAGCCCGCAATAACAGTCATTGTGGGAAAGAGGGTCATTAGCCTGTTATATCTGCATTACTGTCCTCAAACTTTACCTGTCATCTGTTTGAAATATATTGCAGATATTCAAATGAGTGAACAGTCAAGTAAAAAGAAATATCTTTTATTTCTCTGTACAAGATAAGAATGATGCTTAGCATGCAGCAAAAGAGTAGATGTGACAGTCAACCAAATTAATCCCATTATGCAAAATCCAGTTTACAAATGATTACGTCTTTTATTTTTTTCAAAATTATGTCAATTTTGCCATAAACTGGAGCGACTGTGTCAGGTTTCTGAACTGCTCACATACACTACAAAGAGCAGTGTCTATTTCCCTCTAATGCAGGAGAGAGAAAATTATCTCAGTAGCATAAATTAGCACTCGCATCTTTAATGCAGTTACTGTTATTTATTTGTACTGACCCTGATTGTATGCTTCTGTACACAGATCTACTGCTCTTGCTTTAGAGCTGGGAATGGAGATGACAGCATTCAAATGAACTTTTCAGCTCCCAAATTATATCCATGCAAAAATCATGATTTACTAATTCCGGAATGTTACATACTGGCCTCCACTGCTTGGGCATCTGTAAAAACTTTTGAATAACAAGAAAAGTCGACTATATGTTCAAATTAAAAAAAAATAATGTATTTTCTCCAGCTCTTTACTGTTAAAATACCGTTTCTATTCTTTACATCATGACCAATACCAAATGACAAATATCCTTTATTTTTCCCTTACATGTAGATTTAAAGGGGCACTATGGTGAACAATATTCCATACAATTACAGTAATGCTCACATTTATCTATGAAGTTTTAAAGTACATGCCACTATTCAATTGAAAAGGTTGCATGTATCCAATTCTGAGACTTACTCTTCTTTACATTAATGGACTACTAACCTAAGAGGGATATGGAGTCTGCCATATTTATGTCCTTTTAAACAATACCAAGTGCCCATTGGCAGCACGGTGGCATAATGGTTAGCGCTCTCGCCTTGCAGCGCTGGGCCCCCGGTTCGATTCCCAGCCAGGGCAACATCTGCAAGGAGATTGTATGTTCTCCCCGTGTCTGCATGGGTTTCCTCTGGCCACTCTGGTTTCCTCCAACATCCCAAAACATACAGATAAGTTAGTTGGCTTCCCCGTAAAATTAGCCCTAGATACATGCACTACACGATACATACATAGACATATGACTTACCCTGCTCCTGCACAAGGCTCAACAGCGTAAACACTATTCCCCCTCCAGGTCGCCGTGGAAAGATATAATTCGGCTGCCAGCTATTGCTGAATTACAGTGTTTTAAAAGTAATTTGAACTCCCTCTTTTGACAGCGCCCAAATCACTCAATGAGCGGCGCTATAGCCGTAATTCCTATTACGGCCTATGGAGGCGCCAGCTGCACCCAAATCTCCTGCGTTATTTTAACAGCGCTCGGCTATAAGTTGTGTACAGTCGGAGAGCTAATCTCAGTGTCTTCAGCCATCATTTCTGAACTGCTCTATTTTACTGCTCTAATTTATTGCAAACAACTTCTGTCAGTCTTGGGTGCCTCATAATAATGAACATTCTTTTAAGATGGATGGCTGTTGACTGACTTAGTCCTATTCCAAATGAAAAGCAAATCTCTAGTGAATATGCAGCACTCAGGCATCAAAACGATTACAGTATTTCAAATGTCATACTACAATTAAAGTGTAAACATTACAAAATATGTTTTTTCACAGACGAGATATATTTATCAAAATCAGGTATTATAGCATGCAATAAAGCATATGAATTGCAGGAGATGCTTTTTGTCACTCAGCACTCTCCATACTTATAGGGTTTTGTCAAGTCACTTGGACTAAGTTAATGTTTTTGTAATGTCCTTTATGAGCACACACTGGCCTCACAGTAGCTCAATCATCTTTATGTATTTGCATGAACTTAATGTGAACAATAGGCTTCTGGCTTGTATGCATGTCATTTTCAGTAAATTAATTGCTACTTACAGCATGATTGTACCTGAGGTGATTTGAAGTATGGTGTATATAAATTATAATAGCGCCAATTGCTGACAACTAGTTACAGACATTAGAAGAAAGTTACTTGAGCCCCCAACCTGGAAAAAGCATTTAGCAAGGTTGGATTTTTCTGCTTCCCCCCCCCCCCCTCCTCCAAAACAGAGTTGCTCCTTATTTTTTCCTTCCTTCACTTTTGTAACAATGAATATGTACAATATGCTCACAGCTGAATTGTTGGTATTCAATAGCTCTTATTCCCTGAGTAGGGCTGTTTTAGCCTTTTTGTCACCCCAGGCAAGAAGTCACCTTCCCCCGAACTCCCTGTCCATACCCACCCTCCCCACACACACCTACATTAGAGAATAAAAATCATGTTGTGTCTAAGGTAGATGCGGAATACAGGGAGTGACTAAGTTGCAAATATCCCACTGATCCTGTCATTTTGTTGCACGGGGTGTGCAACAAAATGACAGGATCGGTCTATCTACACTCCCCCAACCCATTGTGTAAATGCAGAGTATAGCACAGCAGAAGCTGTGCTGCCACCTCTCCACTGGAATCCAGTGCGGTGCCTTAGCCTGTCCGCTCACCACTCAGCCTAGTGTCCGACATCTCCTACTGCATAGAGCGTAATAACATGTGACATGAGAGAGTGAGGTGCCAGCACTAGGGGGAGCAGGAGACAGACAGAAGGATGGTCACACAGGCACAGCGCTGGACTCAGACAGGAAGGTGAGAGCACAGCTTCTGCTGCGCTATACTCTGCATTTACACACTGGGCTGGGGGAGGGCAAAAGGGGGGCAGGGACAGATAGTGGCCCAAGGGGTCAGAAGGAGTCACAGGGGGACAGAGGGAAACATAAAGGGGACAGAAGGAGTCACAGAGGGACAGAAGGAGGTTTGATTTTGCTGGCTGCATGCTAGTGGCATGTGTGTGAATTGAACTACATTTAAAGTTAAACAATCACTATGATAGCCGGTCAATGAGAACATTTAAAAGAATATAAACATGAAAGCCTCCAGAATTATTTCAGCATAAGTTTATTCTACAGTTTCACTCCAAATACAGGATTTCAGCAAGTCTGTGCTTTTCCTACTAAATTAATAATCACATTTGCAAGTGGAGATGTGGTACACAAATAACCCATTTTCACATCCATGATATAAAACACACTTGTTGTTCCCCCACTGTGTACATGGAAGGAAAAAAACGTAATTTTATCCCTTGCATCCACAGCGAATGAGTTAAAGCATGCTGCAGTATAATGAAATGGTGCTAATCGTATGCTATTGAACACGGCTGTTGAATTACAGCCTCTAGAAGTGTAAAAATCAAGTTGCTTTGTGTTTCTTGAAGTTCTCTGATAAGATTTGAAGGTCGCTTCTTTTCTATATCAAGTTGAATCACAGCTGAATTCAGTGAGGCAGGGGTCACACACTTAAAATTCAAGTGTGATTTGCGAAACTGCAAAAATGCGTTTGCTGCAGATGTAATGCATAGCAATGGCATCTCGATATATTAGTCATTTTGTGCAGAATTGCACTTGCAAATTCCCTCCTTACAGTTCAGGTGGCTGGCCTGTCTTGTGCAATGTGCTATTTGAGTTTCAATGCAAGTCAATGAATGACAGAAAATTTGCATAAAACATAGCATTTTGCATGAAAATTGGCATGCGCTTTTGAAGTTAATTAGATGGACTTTCATGTAACATTATTGGTATTATTCTCAGAAAACTCGCAATGTGAAATGTACTATATGATTGCTTATAAAGATTGCAAAAATGTGCACAAATATCTGTTAAAAATTATACAAAAACTGCAAATGCAGATTCATGCTTGTGGAAAATTGCATGTTTTTTTCAGGAGGATGAGTGCGGATGGCACCTAATGCTTAGGCTGGTTTTACACTGCATATTGGCGTTAGTAATGCAGTGCGTCGCGCCCGCTGCACCGAATTGCACCGTCAAAAACAGGCCTTGAGGGAATACCGCATTGGTACACGGTATTCCCTGTTTGGCATTCGGCCAAGCAGGAAGTGACGAGCGCTTGTGGTCACTTCCTGTTTGGGGTATATGGAAGTGCATGGAAGCGTATTGTAAAAATCCTCTTCCGCGCATGCATGCTGCGACATTGCAACGCCAACGTGGTTAAAGGAGTTGTCAGGGGAAATAAAGTAAAATGAATGGTACTTACCGGGGGCTTCCTCCAGCCCCAAGCTCCCAGGACCTCCCTCGCTGCAGCTCTGCCTGCAGCCGTTTGCCGGAGCTCGGTCCTTGGCGATGACGTCAGAGCAACCTGGAGGTCGCTCTGTACTCCGCCTGCACGATCGGCGCTGTCAATCACCGCCACGGGGGCCTGAGCGGGGGCCTGAGCGGACTGTGCAGGCGTAGTAGTTCTGCTCCTGCGCAGTCCGCTCCGGCCCACGTGGCGGTGATTGACAGTGCCGATCGCGCAGGCGCAGTACAGAGCGAACTCCAGGTCGCTCTGAGGTTATCGCCGGGGACCGGGTCGGAGCTCCGGCAAACGGCTGCGGGCAGAGCTGCGGCAAGGGAGGTCCTGGGAGCTTGGGGCTGGAGGAAGCCCCCAGTAAGTACCATTCATTTTACTTTATTTCCCTTGACAACTCCTTTAAAGAACCCTGCATCACTATAGACTAACATGACTTCCGGGCCGCCGCAGATTGCCGCAGATCACCACAGGAGCCGCACACAGTAATGTAGGTATACACTAGCGTTAAATTGAGCACTTCCAGCGCAGCGTACCACAACGTGGGAAGTTTGAACTTTCCTATAGACTTTCACTAGGCTGCGGTACACACAGTTTTGTACACCCCAGGGATATGGAAGTGTGTGTGTGTGTGTGTGTGTGTGTGTGTGTGTGTGTGTGTGTGTGTGTGTGTGTGTGTGTGTGTGTGTGTGTGTGTTATATAAATACAGATGGGCTGCAGCACACAGGGGCTCTTGGTTACGCTTTAACGTGTTTAAGCTCACCAACTGCGCCAAAGTGCAGTTGGTGACTCACCAGACTCGGGGACACTTTGGCGCAGTTGGTGAGCTTAAACGCGTTAAAGCGTAACCAAGAGCCCCTGTCACTGTTTTCCTGTTGTGTGCTGCAGCCCCTCTGTATTTCATATATTTCTTAGGGAGAGTGGGGTTCTCCAGTGCTGTGTGCATACTTTGCATAGTATTGCATAAAATTTGGTTATCCCCTGACATATATTATTTTCCCCTGTGAGCGTGCATAACCACGCCCACCTCTAGCATAGTTAAGCATATAAATGAGCGGAGCTCATAGTTCAGTTAGTAGCTAGTAGAAGGTGAGGTGTTTTTGCCATCAACTATGTGTAGCTTGGCTGGGAATTGCATAGAATGAGGGACATTGGCATTTCGAAGTCTGCGCTTAACATCTATAAAGGAAGCCCGTTTCTTCTGTAATTCTTGCGAATAATCAGGAAACATCATAATTTTAGCAAGACGAAGGATAGTGTCTCTATCTCTACAGTTCAGGATTCTTGCCAAAAACGGTCTGCCAGGTTGTGGCTTGCGCGCAGGGACCCTATGAGCAGGTTCAACAACGAATGCTTTAGACAGATTGTCATCACCAAACTGTTGCAGTGTTCAATAAATTCCTCCGGCTTATTACCCTCTGCTCCCTCTGGTATCCCCACAAATCTTAGATTGTTACGGCGGAGCCGGTTCTCCATGTCATCTGACTTGGCATGGTTGGCAGTGGATTCTTGTTGTACTGTACGAATTTTTGCAGCATAAGGAGCTATTGTATCTTCAATATTAGAGACTCTTGTTTCAAGATCAGAAGTACGCTCACGCAGTTTTTGCATGTCCTGCCTAATTAGGCTCACATCGATTTTAACTTCCTCCACCTTCGTGGTAACCACAGTGTGGGACTCAGTAATGGCGGCCAGTAGTTGCATATGGACATCTTTAAGCGTAAGTTCAGCTTCTCCACTGACCCTTGTATCATCTACCATATCCCAGCTAGTTGCATTGTCCTCCATGTTTAACCACTTGAGGACCCACCCTTTACCCCCCCTTAAGGACCAGCGCTGATTTTTGTGATCTGTGCTGGGTGGGCTCTGCAGCCCCCAGCACAGATCAGCTGGCATGCAGAGCGATCAGATCGCCCCCCTTTTTTCCCCCCTATGGGGATGATGTGCAGGGGGGGTCTGATCGCTCCTACTGGTGGCATGTTGCGGGGGAGCACCTCAAAGCCCCCCTCCGCGGCGACATTCCCCCCCTCCCTCTCCTACCTGTCCCCTGGTGATCGGGGCTGCACAGGACGCTATCCGTCCTGTGCAGCCTGTGACAGGATGTCCGCTGTCACATGGCGGCGATCCCCGCCGCTGATTGGCCGGGGATCGCCGATTTGCCTTACGGCGCTTCTGCGCAGCAGCGCCATACAATGTAAACAAAGGAGACAAATGTCTCCTGCGTTTACATTTAGTCTGCGAGCCGCAATCAGCGGCTCGCAGGCTATTCACGGAGACCCGCTCCGTGATCTAACAGGAAACGGCCGCTCGCGCGAGCGGCCTTTCCTGATTAATTAGGGAGGCACCTGGCGACGCAGATCTGTGTCGCTGGTCCTCCAGCTACCACTTTGCCGCCGCACGGTATGAGTGTGCGGTCGGCAAGTGGTTAAAGGTAGTGTCTCATCTAGAGAGGTATCAAAGGCCTGGTCAGTGGTATTGGTTACTGCGCCACAAGATGACGGGAGGTTTATTTCCACTGCGTGTGAGCTGCTAGCTTTGTCTATCGACTGTAGTTTTAGGGGAGCGTGGAGGGGACAGGGAGTTATCTCTTACCGAGCCGTTTCCCCGGAGTTGCTGGCGACCACGTTGCGGAAGGCCTGGTGGATCCGGCCTCATGTACTTGTCCATCGTCTCGTTGTTGGTGAGCGCTTTAGCACGTCTGGCCATGTAGGGTAGTATTTCCGTGATACTCTGAAGGTCTGAATGCTACTCAGCAGGGCTCTACGATATGGCTAGGAGTGCAGACAAAACGGTCCATGCGGAGCTCTGGAGTTATGCGTCCTACACCGGCGCCATCTTGGTCACGCCGCCCAAGGTGAGGTGTTTTTAATTTAATTTCTCCCATTTAGTTGACCCTAGGGCTTTTGGTATGGTTCCCACTAGAATTCTGATTAAAACTACCATTTTTGCCAGGTTAGAGTTGGACTCACCAGATCGGGGACACTTTGGTGCAGTTGCTGAGCTTAAACACGTTAAAGCGTAAACAAGAGCCCCTGTCACTGTTTTCCTGTTGTGTGCTGCAGCCCCTCTGTGTATATGTATATATATATATATATATATATATATATATGTATATGTACAGTATATATGTAAATATAAATATATATATATATATATATATATATATATACCAGGAAAAAAAGAAATTGAAAAAAAATATATAATTTTTATTTATCGGTTCTTAACCGTAACGGTTTTAAAATATGCTGCTTTACTGCATGAAGATAAAAGCCACAAATTGTATTTGGCTACTTATTCAATTTATCACAACACTTAAATCATAATGCTGGTACAATTTATGGTGAAAATATTTGTTTTTGAAATACAGTTTTTCTTCACTGTGTACTTCTTCTCCCTGTTCTTAATAACTAATTATACAACAGTGGAATCTCAGTTATCTACCCCTACAGGGATTGCTATATGCCGGGTGAAGGTATTTTCTGGATGCTTCATAATTACTATTAAAATAAGTCGTATTTTCAAAAAAGGTGCAGCAGTATTTTGGAGAAAGCCACTAGTAGAATGTCAGTAAAAATACTGATATTCTATTGGGCAGTGGCTAATTCTGACAAATTTTTACATATTTTTTACTATCATCTAACCTATCCCTCTTCTCACCCTAAGCCTCCCTCTTCTAATGTCTAACACTAACCTACCCACTTGCGCCACCTTCACCACCAAAGCTCCATCCACCAATATCTGCATCACTTATTACCGCTATTTATTGGGCACCACCTACCCCTAAAGTTTATCCTGGGCACTGATAAAGCCACAATTAACATTGCAGTCCATGATGTGACACCCATTCTACCACTTGGCCACCAGTAGGCATGGGCTTTCGAGTAGTAAACTACTCGAATTTGGAATTCAAATGAAGTCTAATGACTTTACGTGTGACCGCGGGATGGGGGGATTAATTCACCCAGAAGTTTTCGGGAAGTGTGCGTTCAATTACACGTCATAGGCGTAATGAGAGCTGCATTGCATGACTCACTACCGTGCTTTCTCTTTCAAGCCGGAAGGAGGAAGCACGGAAGTGAGTGGGGGAACACGGCTTTCATTACACTTATGACGCATAATGGAACACAGACGTCCCCGAAGACTTCTGGGTAAGTTAACTCCCCCTATCCCGCGGTGAGCGTGCGGCAGACGAGCGCATGCGTCGGTGACAGACCTAGAGCCCGTTTTTAAACGGGCTATGGTCACTAGTTAAGTGTAATATCTCTATAGTAATGTCAAATATGTTTCCTTCAATGTATCTTTTCATAATTCATCATATTTCCCTACATAAAAATGTACATTCAGACAATTCCCATATAACTGTGCCAGATAATACCCCACTGATTTTTCCAGGAAGAGTAGTTGTGCACATGTAATAAGTACAAGTTCCGTTTTCTAAATGAAAAAAAAAGATATGACAAAATACATCTAAAAAATTCTAGATTAACTTTTCAAGCAGAAGAGGCAGCTTGCTTTGATGGTTATTTCAACTGCCCCATCAACAGCAACATGCTGGATCTGCTGCCATGTTTATGTAGCCATATGGATGTAGCATAGGCACTAAGGGTTCTTTAAAAAAAATGAAAAAAGGTACATACAAACATTGAAACGTTGCCCAGGGCAACCTATCATTCTTTTTTTTTGGGGGGGGGGGAGGGGGGGCGCTTGGGTTTCATAAGAAGAAAGATAAAACTTGAATAGCTGCAGACTGATTTCCATGGCAACTACTAAAACTATAATTGTAATTTTGTTTTTTAATCCACTTTTAAATAAACAGAAGAAACTGCTCGGAAAGCAGACTGTGTAAACTAGCTCTTGTTGAAAACTGAAAAGCTGAGCTAAAGCCTTGTACACATGCTAGGCAGTTCTATGCTGAGGCAGCCAATCGGGGAAATCTCTGCTAAGACTGTAGCATGTGTACAGCCTCCCTGATGCATTGTTCTAATCATTACCTCTCCCACTGGAAGCCACCCCATTCTGTGCCATGCCATTGTCCAGAGAGCACCCCCTGGCTCTGTACAGCACTTAGCTCCAAACTGCCACTGGAGAGATTGAGTCCCGCTCCCTGTGAGCGACATTCTTTGTGCAGGTGTATGCCCCTTCATGTCAGGCACCCTATAATCTCATACATCAGTTACGTAGCAGGAGGCACTCTACATGCTTCAAACTTGTATTTGTTTATTGAGCAATCAAGAGACACTACATGTTATGGGTGCACTGACCCTCCACACCTGAGGAAGGGTCACTGCTCCGCAACATGTAGTGTGTCTGGATCGCTCAATAAACAAATGCAAGTTTGAAGGCTTCTTCTATTTAATTACTGTAAGTTTTTGCTGCAGGAGTGGTGTACCTGCAGGAGGAGTGCACCGGCATTTGCAACCCAGTCAAGGACGTTGCTTCCCTTGAGGACCAAGGTGTCCATTATCACATATAATCTCATAAATCTCTTGGCTGCTGAAGAGTGTTTGCCAAAGCAATGATATTAATAGTTGGGCATGCTACAACTCTCTACCCTAGAAAATACCTTGCTCCCTCTTATCTCCAGATTTAGCTGGGGAGTGGAGCAACCGCTGCAATCAATTAAAGTAGGAAGAAAAATATACCAGACTACATTTCCCAGAATAGAAGCAGCCTGACCATGGAAGGGATGATATAAGAAAACAAGGAAAACATGCACAGGATGGGCTGAAAAAAAATCACTGCAGGAGTGCAAATTGCCAAAATACAGGTAGCAGATCCAGTAGGTAGAGAAAAGGGGCTATGCACATCCCTTGTAAAACTTCACTTTTATTGTAGAAGGATAATAAAAACGGCATACATTACATCCAGTACAATGTTGAGAGAGGTACTAGGCTGGTGGGGAGGTCGACAGCTGTTTCGCGCCTCTATACACTGTGGCGCATCGTCAGGACAATCACCCCTTGTGTGCTCACCCCTTAAATAAACTCTTACCCCATCCATAAGCAGCAGCTGCCAATAATGTTTCAAAAAAGCGCACTATTCGCGCATGGAACGCACGCCAAGTCGTTTTGCTGGCCTCTCAAATGGCACTTCCGCCTGGGTGAAGTGCAACCCGGAAGTCCGGTATGCGCTGGACGTCAATGCATCAGTCCAATGCGTTCCATAGGACGCTTGGAACGCGGAAAAAGAAATTTTTATCCACCAGGGGGCGACCAGAGAGTAGATGAATTTAAACCTATGCCCGAAAAGGTACAAATGTCCACTACTGCCATCATGTGGCCTAGAAAATTAGTGCCACCAAATAATTTCTCAAATAGATGGAAGTTAGGGAGGTAATTACAAATTCCCCATTGCCGTGCCGAATAATTTAGCAGTATTTATCTGAACAAGTGTTTGTATTTTAATATTATTTTAAATTTCCATAAGTACTCATTCTAGTATATGGTTTACCCCTTTTGTAACTTGCATAATCTTTATGATCCCTCCATTAATCCTTTTGTTAATTTTCAGAAATGGCTATGGATCCCGATTCAATGGTCCGTCTCTGTGGGTCTGTGAGTATTTAATGACAGATGTTTGTAATTTGTAATTTATTATACCTCCCTTACCTGTTTGTACCGCATTCCCGCATAGACGGACCTAGTATCCCAGAATTGGGATATATATTGATAATTGGGATTATATATAAGGAGCAGCTGCCATATTTATCATTACCTCCCTAACTTCCATCTATTTGAGAAATTATTTGGTGGCACTAATTTTCTAGGCCACATGATGGCAGTAGTACACATTTGTACCTTTTCGGGCATAGGTTTAAATTCATCTACTCTCTGGTCGCCCCCTGTTGGATAAAAATGTCTTTTTCCGCGTTCCAAGCGTCCTATGGAACGCATTGGACTGATGCATTGACGTCCAGCGCATACCGGATATGACGCGTATGCGTCTTCCGGGTTGCGCTTCACCCAGGCGGAAGTGCCATTTGAGTGGCCAGCAAAACGACTTGGCGTGTGTTCCATGCGCGAATAGTGTGCTTTTTTGAAACATTATTGGCAGCTGCTGCTTATGGATGGGGTAAGAGTTTATTTAAGGGGTGAGCACACAAGGGGTGATTGTCCTGACGATGCGCCACAGTGTATAGAGGCGCGAAACAGCTGTCGACCTCCCCACCAGCCTAGTACCTCTCTCAACATTGTACTGGATGTAATGTATGCCGTTTTTATTATCCTTCTACAATAAAAGTGAAGTTTTACAAGGGATGTGCATAGCCCCTTTTCTCTACCTACTGGATCTGACCATGGAAGGGACTAAGAGGATGCCGGGGGAGGTCACAATCTATGGGGGTCTGGAGGAAGCCCCTGGTAATTCCAGATTTTTAATGTATGCCTCTGCTCAAGGTCCCTTTAAGTTATGAAGAGCCAAGAGATGTAAAGCACAACTGAAGTAAGAAAGATATTGAGATATTATTTATTTATTTGTTTGTTTGTTTCTAAACAATACACATTGCCTGGTTGCCCTGCTAATCCTCTGCCTCTAATATTTTAAGCCATAGACCCTGAAAAGCATGCAGATCAGATATTTGACTAAAGTTTTACTGTATTTGCCGCATGCTTGTTTCAGGTGTGTGATTCAGACCTACTGATGCCAGAAAGATTGACAGGACTGCCAGGCAACTAGTATTGTTTAAAAGGAAATAGATACTGTATGTCAGCATCCATATCCCTCTCAGTTCAGGTGTCCTTTAAGATGTCTGTAGTGGGCCAAAAGGAACCAATACATTTTTACCAGTGAAGGGGTCATTTTAAAAGAGCTGATTTCATGCTGCTGAAAATGCAGTTAACTTTTGTTGTTGTTCAACAGTTCTAAAAGATTCTTAATTAAAAGAATATTCGTATACAACCTTCTGTGTAACTCTTTTGCAGATATGTTATTAATCTGCTTTAGCTCTGAACAAAGTAAACTTTTCTATAGAAAGAACCAGAGATATAAATTCTGCAAAACAGGATTATGGGTAAAAACATGCAAATGATCACCTTTTCACCTTGGACTCCAAAGAATTCAATGAAGATTGATGGAATCCCACAGCCGTTGTTGTACAGACACAGGCAGAACCGCAGTGTCATAAAAAGAGATTGGGTGCTGTTTTTGTTTTTTTGAGACTCAAGAAAAATGAAAAAGCTTTCTGGAAGATGAAGTTATTAAAGAGAAGGAACATCGCAGCGTTGTAACTGGTCAATTTGTCAAGGAATTTAATGTGTCCCAAAAGCTAATAGGGTGTGTCGTAAATGTGGAGAAGATTATTTACAGGAGCGTGTTTGTGGGAGCCATAGAATCTGATGAATGCTGCTGTTTGCCAATCTAACATCTTCAAGTGGAGTATGCCAATGATAATCCGCACATAAGTTAAGGCAGTACAGGAACAGTTTCCAGGTACAATCATTTGTGAACATTAATTCATTAACTTACGTTTTTTAGAAATCCAGGTTTAGATCCATATTCAGCAAATTCTGAAATAGTTACAGTTTTCGGAATATGCTCAGCTTAGCCTGTCTAGTTCTGTTAAGCTAAAACGGGCTGTTCACATCTGCATTCCGTGGTCTGTAGATAAATATTGCTATTTACTTTTTTGGGGATGGGGTCAGAGTTTCCATCTTTATTCTGGACAAGTAAAAAAAAAGCTACATATCTATTAAGGTTGTTAACAGATACCCGAGGCGACTGAAAAAAAGTTGGGATTTACTTACCTGGGGCTTATTCTACCCCCCACAGTTTATCAGGCCCCTCAATGTGCTTCCAATTCACCCCAATGAGCTGCTGCCTCTTCCGAGAGATGTGCTGGTTGTGGTTACTCACACATGAGCGACTCCGGCCTCCTCGATCGAGCTCTTATGGACAGAAGTATTCAGCACGTGCGCAGTTCATAAAGACTTAAACTGAACATGTGCAGAACTCTTCCAGTCACAGGAGCGCGATCGAAGAGGCACATGGCCAGGTATCAGCATGCACAGTTGACGATCTATCAGAAGGGGATAGCGGTACATTGAAGGGTATCAGAAGCAAAGTGAGGGACTTGATAGACTGTGTGTGGCTGGAAGAAGGCCCAGGTAAGTAAATCTCAACTTTTTCTCTCACCTCAGGTTTTCTGTAACATTAAAGTACCCCTGAACCAAGGTTTTTTCATTTCTAATGATGTTTTATTTGTGGTGCTGTGATATCTTCACAGCACCATCCTCATTCTCCAGCGCACCCTGTGGTCCCCACACTGCTCAGCTGAGCAGAACGTTGACTATCGGTCAGGAGAAAGGTGCAGTTCCCCTCCACTCAGCCAATTCTTAGGAACGCCCCCTACACTCCCAGTGTATCGTTTCTGATACTGCACACAGTGCGCAGGAGAGCTGCAATGTGTATGCGCTTCAGGATAGTTGTTAATACTTGTGATAAGTTAGGGTTAGTTAAAGTGAAATTAGTTTGTGGTTAAAAAGTAGTCCTAGGCACCACTTTTTGGGTAGGCTTAATGTTAGGCTATTTAACCACTTCACTACTGAGGGGTTTTACCCCTTGAACACCAGAGCAATTTTCACCTTTCGGCGCTCCTTCCATTCATTCGTCTATAACTTTATTATTACTTATCACAATGAAATGAACTATATCTTGTCACCACCAATTAGGCTTTCTTTAGGTGGGACATTATGCCAAGAATTATTTTATTCTAAATGAATGGGAAAATAGGAAAAAAATGTGGGAAAAAATTATTATTTTTCAGTTTTCGGCCATTATAGTTTTTAAATAATGCATGCTACTGTAATTATAACCCATAAAATGTATTTGCCCATCTGTCCCGGTTATAAAACCATTTAAATTATGTCCCTATCACAATGTTTGGCGCCAATATTTTATTTGGAAATAAAGGTGCATTTTTTTCAGTTTTGCATCCATCCCTAATTACAAGCCCGTAGTTTATAAAGTAACAGTGTTATACCCTCTTAACATAAATATTTAAAATGTCCAGTCCCTAAGGTAACTGTATTTATTTATTTTTTTAAATTACAAAAAAAAAAAAAATTTGGGGAGTGTGGGAGGTAATGAGTTAATTTATTGGGTAAAACTAATGTATTTGTATATGTAAAATGCTTTAGGGTTGTGAAGAAACGCGGAAAAGTCGCCGCATGGACGCAGGACGAGGCGGCTGTTTCCGCGGCCGGCATAGCGGAACGCGGAGAAACCGTCGCGTCTGACGCGGCGGTTTGCGCGCATAGGCCTGCTACTGACAGTCTGACCAGGCGCGGGGAGGCCACCGCATGTGCTGATAGCGGTGCGTCTCACCCCGCGTGCAGGCCAGCAGAGACATTGCAAAGCATGACTGGTGTGGCTGGGACTGATAGTCAACACAGGTTCAGAATGACGCGCGCGCGCGCTGAGCGGCAGAGTTTATATGACAGCCAGAAGAAGGTCAGCTGACCAAGCTGGTCAGCTGACATTTCCACCACTTCTCATTGGTCCAGCACTTAGGGGAGGCGCTGGAAGTGCTGATGTATATATACTGGGTGCTGGTCATTTCTCTGGTGTCTGGCGTTGCGATCACAACGTGGTAGCACTCAGACCTTGTCATATCTGTGTTCTAGCATAGTTTCCAAAGGTGTTGATGATCACGGAGCTCACACCTTAGCGTTAGGAATATTGAACTGTATTATTTGTTATGACCTTCTGCTTGCCTGACTAATCCTCCTGAACTCTGATTCTGTACCTTGCTATTTCTGATATCCTGTTGCCAACCTCTGCTCGTTCCTGAACTCTGTATTTGCCTCCTGACTCTGTACCTCGCTATTCTGATACCCCATTGCCAAACTCTGCCTGTCCATTGGATTACGTTTCTGTCTCCTGAATCTGTACCTTATCTGTCTGTGTGTTGACGACCTGGCTTGCCCGACCTCGAGAACTGGCCTTACTGTTAGAGGCAGTTCCCAGATCTGATAGTGACATCCCCTCACTGGTGTCACTCACGTTCTGTCCTTCCTACTCTCAGCCTAGCTCCTCCCCCGGGAGAGTCTAGGCCTACGGAAGGAACATACTTCTGTGCAGTACTCCTTACTGCTTCTGTACCTTCTCCTAAGGTGCAGTACTCAAGGTATTTCTGTTACACCATACACTCTCATATCTCAGGTGACCAGAGGTTAGAAGATATATCTGATTATCGGTGATACTGCAGATCATCAATAATCGGGTATATTCTGCATTCTCTGTGATACTGCAGATCACCGGTAATCAGACCCTCACTGTGTTACACCGATCGTTACAAGGGTGTAGTTTTACTATTTGGCCACAAGATGGCCACAGTGAGTTTTTTTACATGCGACCTGTAAGCGTCCGGAAGGATGCTTACAGGAAGCACTACGAGGCTGGGCAAATCACAATGATCGCGCTGTTTCTCAAAGAAGCAGCAGATCATTGCGGGGGCTTAGATCAACGAATGGGAATGGATTTTCCCGTTCATTGATCTCCGGGTGAGGGGGCGGCGGCGTACACGAGTGGCGGGAGCGCGCGCACGAGCGGCGGGAGCGCGGACAGCGGCGGTAGCGTGGAAGGTACGGATTTCTCCTTCCCTTGGTTTTTTAGGGGGGAAAAAAGGGACGAAGAAATCCGTACCGTGGGGGGGGGGGGGTAAAGTGGTTAAGGGCTAATATTAGGTTTCAGCACAGCTTGAAGAGTGAAGGTCCTAGCTTAATCTCACTGGTGGTAAGCCTGAGCATAGTCACTGGGAGCTCAGTGCAGAGTATAGCACACAGTGGGCGTTTTTACTCATCTCCCGGGGAATCAAGACATCGGTAGCCGTTCTCCTTCCTGTCCTCCAAGGCTCTGAATCACTCTGGTAACATCACCGTCAGTGATCTCACTACAGAGTTACAGTGCCACCCAGAGGACAGAGGGAAATTGCAGCTCAATCCCATGGGCAGGTTGGGGCCAAGGCCATACAGACACATTGCTACCCCGCAGGCTGGTGATGTGTTCTGTTGCTTTCGTGATGGGAGGAGGGGCAAGTCAGACTGGGCAGGGCTAGTGAGAAGACAATGCCCTTAGCCTATGTCTGACCACCATCTAGCTTGTTTACAAGGCTTTAAGTTCCTTGGGAGGGGGAAGAGGTAGGGTATGCTGTTAAGGATTTTGGAGGGCAGTAAAATTCAACTTTTAATATAAAATTGTTGTAAATATTCGGTTTGTGGGTGTTGCAATATTCTATACACAGTATAATGTTATTAAACTCATCTCTGCTTTTCAGTATGCAACCAACGGCAAAAATTCCAAATTGTACACTCAAATTGCTCTCCTTTCCAAACACGACAGCAGTATTGAGAGTACTACCGGTACTTCTTTTGAAGTACTCTCTCCATTAGACTATGTAGGAACTCTCACTTCAGTTGTCCTTTAATACAATTTAGGTGAGAGGGATATGGAGGCTGCCATATGTATTTCCTCTCGAGCAATACCAGTTGCCTGGCTATCCTGCTTATCATCTTGCCTCTAATACCTTTATCCATAGACCCTGAACATGCACGCAGCAGATCAGGTGTTTCTGACATTATAGTCAGATCTGACAACATTAGCTGCATGCTTGTTTCAAGTGTGTGATTCAGATACTACTGCAGCCAAATAGTGTAGATCAGCAGGGCTGCGAGGTAACTGGTATCCTTTCAAGGGAAAAAAAATGGCAGCCTCAATATACCTCTCACTTCAGTTGTCCTTTAAGCTGCACAGGGGAGGAGCCAGTGTTTTTTTTATTTTCTACTCTCAGACATAGCAACTGAATGGCACAAAACCTTGACATTACTATCTGCCAGATTCAGGGCCTGCACTTCCATAGAGGCAAAGGAGGCAATTGCCCCAGGGCCCCACAACCTGTAGAGGCCCCCAAGGTGTGTGTCCCCTCTCCTCCAGCTATGGTGACCCCATCCATGCCTGCAGGGAACAAGGAAGATAGGTGTCGGTGGAGAGGAGTCTGGAGTGCAGAGCACGGTACTGCCTCCTGTGTCCTGCCTGGATTAGATAAGACCCCCAAAGTGTGTACACTCTGAATTTGTAAGGGAGTGAAGGAAGGGAATAATGGAGTCTCCAACAATGGTTTTGGGGGCATATGATGGAAACCTAATGATTTTGTGTGGCTGGGAGTGTGGTGGGACAGGTCTCGGGAGTTGGCTCGGAGGATGCGGGGGGTGGTTGGTGCGCATTGCTAGGGGGGGCCCCATGTTACTTTTGCCCCGGGACCCCATTGTAGCTAGAACCGGCCCTGGCCAGATTGTGAAATATGCATTGAGAAGTGTACAATCAGACTCAAATATTGCTTCTCTTTTATTCTCACAATGTATAGAGCTGAGCTGAAAGCATTATATTCTTCCCAAAAAAGTAGAATTCCCCTTTAAAGTGTGAAAAATCCTTATAAAGTTGTCTTTGTGGGTGTTGACCAGTTTAAGGAAATGTCCAATAGTTAAGTTCAACAAATCTCTGAATCAATAGTAGTAAAATTGCCAATTACCTAGAAATCCTTGTCCTTAGGAAACTTTGCATTTGATGTAAAAACAATCACATTGAATTTCCTGCCAAGATACAAACATGATCCATCTGGATGTAAGAAGAAACCTTCCCTTCCTCCATGTGCTATCATCCCTAATCTAGCTGGACCTATACATGCGGTATGGCAGGAATAGCTATTTCTGAATGACATGTTTGAATATACGCTGCTCAATTACATCATTGATAGGAGTATATGAAACATCAACCAGGGAATTACAGAATCCATTACTTGCATGACTAACACAAGAGGTATGTCATTTGCAGCAACAAAGGACCGACACATTATTTTTAATCACTTCCATTGATTTCATAGGTAAAACCGTTCACTGTAAAAATTTTAAACTACGAAAGACAATAGATATTTGCAAATATTGAAAGAGCTAGTAAACCTATGTTACAGCTTTAATTAGACAATTAGGAATATTAAGGTCGGAGACTCAACCATAACTGTATGTATGTAAAGAAGAATTTAAATTTCAAGTAATGATATGTAGTGCTAAGCAGATTATTATTATTTATGTAGAGGGCCGGATTTACCATAAGGCACTGTAGGCACGTGCCTACAGGCGCCTGGTGATGGAAAGGAGGCTCACTCCCCTCCCTGAGCACCTCCCTCCCTCCTTCCCTATGTAGAGTCCTGATGAGAGTGCAAATGAGAGGTTACTTACCCTGCTGTCAGCATTCCACTGATGAGATCTCCCTTCAGTCAGGGGCACCTCTAGCTACTTAATACTGAGGTTCCTCTAGCTACCTAATACTTGGAGGCACCTCTAGCTACTTAATATTGAGGGTATGTCTGGCTACTAGAGATGACCCAAACGGCTCGCCAGTGAACGGTTCCCAGCGAATTTCGGTGGTTCGCGTTCGCGGACGAATGCAAACTTTTCCGGACGTTCGGTTCGCCCCCATAGTGCATCCTTAGGGTCAACTTTGACCCTCTACATCACAGTCAGCAGGCACATTGTAGCCAATCAGGCTACACACCCTCCTGGAGCCCAATCCCCCCCTTATAAAAGGCAGGCAGCGTCAGGCATTGGACTCACTCTTGTGTCTGCAGTAATTCGAAAAGGGAGAGCTGCTGTGCAGAGACCTATAGGGAAAGCTTAGTTAGGCTCTTGTAGGCTTCTTAGCTTGCTCCTTGCTGATTCTTATTGCTAAAAAAGGCACCCCTCAAAAGCTCTTTTGAGAGCTAATCTTGTTCTTGTGATCTATTTTTTTTATTTTTTTTGTGTGGCCCACTTGCATTATATACAGCCCTGTCAGTCAGTCACAGCTGGCCTTTGGCCCCTTGGTGGTATAATTACTACTGTGCCAGGTGCACATTATAATACCCATCACTGCATATACCTACCTGTTGCTCACAGTGCACCCACCAGTGCACCCACCATGCACAGTGAGCGCATGCAGTGTCACTGTGTCTGTCACTGAGAAGTCACCTAAGTCACAAAAGTGTTCAGTACCTCACCTTTATCAAAATGAATGAGGCATGGATCCCTGAGCGTTACTGGCCGCCCGAAGACTAAGTCAGTCCCCACACAGCACCTCTGCCCGCAGGCCGCTTGAATGCCTTCTCCACTACCACCAACAGGGTCCAGGACTCCAGGTGGATTCCTGAATGTTTAAGGCTGCTGCTAGCAGCGGCCACTATACTACTTTTTCTGGTGCGTGTACATGCCTGCCTAATTTTTCTGGCTGCACTGCAGCTGCAACAACAAAACAAAAGGCATGTACATGTGGCAATTCCCCTTTGTGATCATTACCTTGCCGCGGTGAAGGGGCTTGCGTATCACAATGAAGCAATGACCGACGGCTATATGAGTGTCTCAGGGGGGGAGGCACACCCAAGTTAATAAGGTTGTTGCTTCATTGTGGACAGACCAAATTTGATCAGCTGGACAGTCACTGTTGTTCTATCATTGAGCTACCACAGCCCGGTGACCATATGGGCTTGAAAACCGCAACGGCCTGCACTCTTGCCATGGTGCACACCAGTCCAGCATGGCCGTCACTACACAAACAGCTGTTTGCGGTGCGTTACACAGTGAGTTTGGTGTGTCAGTGTGAAGCAGTACTCTAATTACACTCCCTGATTGATGTATACACATGCAAGATGTTTTAAAGCACTTTAGGCCTGCAATTTAGCATTCAATGTGATTTCTGCCCTTAAAATGCTGCTTTGCGTCAAATCCAGATTTTTCCCCGGGACTTTTGGCATCTATCCCATTCATCCATGCAAAAACTCAGATGTTAGACCCCTTGAAACATCTTTTCCATCACTTTTGTGGCCAGCATAAGTGTTTCTAGTTTTCAAAGTTCGGCTGAAATTGAAATTTATTGCGGTTCGCGAAAGTTCACGCAAACCGAACTTTTGCGGAAGTTCACGTTCGCAGTTCGCGAACTGAAAATCAGAGGTTCGGGCCATCTCTACTGGCTACCTAATACTAAGGGGCACCTGTGGGCACGATAATAGGCAAGGGAAGTAAGGGAGAAGTGACAGCTGGGACAGCCAGCATACTTGTGGTCAGTTTGGTAGGGGTTTGTAGGTTCATGGTCCAGTGATGATCGTAATCAGCAAAATTACGATTTCGCTAAATTTCACGTAATTTTTCGCAATTATGCCTATACGTAATTACAATTTGCAAACTAAATTGATTTTGTAGTCATTCGCAATTTCGCATAAAAATTTGCGTAATTTTGTGCCGACTTTGGAGGTTAATAGCAAAGCCCCCTTACACGCTATTGACACCAAAATTGCTACCTATGTTAAAGAGACTCTGAAGCGAGAATAAAACTCGCTTCAGAGCTTATATTCTGCAGGGGCATGTGTGCCCCTGCTAAAACGCCGCTATCCCGCGGTTGAATGGGGGTCCCTTACCCCCCAAATCCCCCCTTGCAAAATCTACGACCACTTGGTCATAGATTTTGCTGCTGCTGGAGGCAGGGCTAACGGGTGCAGCCGTGCCTCTCAGCGAGTCTATCAGCGGTGGATCTCCGCCTCTCCCTGCCCCTCTCAGTGAAGGAAGACTGAGGGGCGGGGGAGAGGCGAAGATAGGCGCTGACAGACGCGTGTGAGGCAGGGCTGCGGCCATTAGCCCTGCCTCAACAGGAAGTGATCCCTGCACTGCATGGAGGGGATTTGGGAGGTAAGGGACCCCCGTTCCGCCGCGGGATAGCGGCGTTTTTGCAGGGGCACACATGCCCCTGCTGAATATAAGAGCTGAAGCGAGTTTTATTCTCGCTTCAGACTCTCTTTAAAGGGAATAGTGGGTACAAGGGAAAAAAGAATAGAATTTCCAAATAGACCATATAGTTTTTGAGAAAATCGATTTAAAAAAAGCAAAGAAAAAATGTTTTTTAACCTTGGAAAAATGACAGTTTAAATAACATTTTTCTTTGCATTTTTAAAATCGATTTCCTCAAAAACTACAAGGTCTTTTTGAATTTTTTTTGGCTTGTACCCACTATTCTCCTTAACATTTTGCTTTTAACTGCCAAATTTGGCACAAAATTTCATGAAATTGCACAAAAATTATGTGAAAAATTACGTGAAATTATGAAATACTACTATTACATACTAAATCAATTACGATTTTCCCTGAAATTTCGCATTACGATTCCAATGCGAAAATGCAAATTTTGGTGCGAAATTTCGCACATGCAAAATTTCGGACCATCACTGGTGAAGTCTAGGGTGCCAGGACATCTGTGCCTATAGGCTCCTGTAAGGTAAATCCAAGCCTGTTTGTATAGCACTAACATCTTCCGCAGTGCTGGACAGAGTATGCAGACATATGAGACATAAAAAATATATATACATACTTGGGGCTTCCTCCAGGCCTCTCCAGGCTGATTGCCCCCTCGCTGTCTTCCTCCGCTGCTTGGTTCGTCCACAATTTGCCCCAGAAAGTCCTCCAGTTAGCGCAGGCGCATTCCGGCCATGTGTGCTAACCTATCGTGTTCCTGTCTCTGGGAGCATTCTGCACCTGCGCACCTACCCTTTACCCATTATCACTTTAACCCTACCCTCCTAGTGCCTAAAACTAACCCCTCCCCCCCCCCCCCCCAGCCCCAAGAGCCTAACGCTAACTTCCCTGTCCGGTGCCGCTGTTGTAGCTAATCATCTACAAAATAGATGATCAGTTCCTCTGTTCCTTCCCTACCTAGTCTGACCGGTTACTAGTACTGCATCATGCACCCAACTCACTGCCTGGCTGCCTGATTACAGATACTTTGTGCAGACACCCTTAAATCACCTGATCCTATGGGAAACCCTGGCAAAAGATTTAACCACTTAACGACCGCCTAACGCCGATAGGGGGCGGCAGGTCGTAAATGGTTTTACATGGAAATGGCCGCTCTATGTCAGTTCATGGAGGGTGTCTCCGTGAACAGCCTGCGAGCCTCCGATCATGGCTCACAGGCTAAATGTAAACACGCGGGGAAGAAATCCCGGGTTTACATCTTACGGCGCTGCTGCGCAGCAGCGCCGTAAAGGAGATCGGCGATCCCCAGCCTCTGATTGGCCGAGGATCGCCGGCATCTGATAGGCTGAAGACTATCAGAGGCGGCGCAGGACAGATCGCCGTCCTGTGCCACCCATAGGAAGGAGGGGAGGGAGGGAAGGACAGGGAGGCTGGGAATCGCTGCAGAGTGGGGCTTTGAGGAGCCCCCCCGCTAAACACATACAGCCGGCAGCGATCAGACTCCCCCAGCAAGACATCCCCCTAGTGGGGAAAAAAGGGGGGGGGGGGAGTCTGATCGCCCTGCGTGCCTGCTGATCTGTGCTGTGGGCTGGAGAACCCACGCAGCACAGATTTCTGAAAACAAGCCCGGTCCTTAAGTGGATGCTTTTTTGCTGATCTCAGCGAGTGCAGTGATTGGCCAGAATGGCAGAGCCTGCTCCAGCCCTTAAAACCATCAGCCCCCACCTGATTGGCTGGTGGCGTCTGATAGGGACATGTGGAGGCAGAAGCCCGGGGAGAGAGTGAGTGATCCCGCTGTTGCGATGGATGGCAGGGATCGGTGTGTTTGGCCATGACTGACAGCTCAATAGGGGTACATTTCAGGAAGAGCGAGACAGCCCTCTGGAGGAGAAGACTTGTTGGAAACGCACACAACAGCCGACCCTGACCCCGGAAGCATCAAGCCAAGTGGAAGAGTGACGGCAGTGGTCAGCGTGTCTGGCCGCTGCAGTGGCCATGATTGACAGTGTCCCCACATGATTAGCCGACATCTGAAGCAAGAATATGGGAGGAGGCCACATACAAATTACAATTAAAGTGAGTGACCGCTGGGGCATTGGTGCGTTGGGGGACGATCTGATTGGTCGGCAGGCATCTGAAGGGGGCCATGTGGGAGATGCAGTAACAGGCCACAGGACAGACAGGACATCCACAGGACAGAGAGGGGGACACAGAACAAACACAGGAAGGACAAAGGGGGACACAGGACGGACATAGGAGGACAAAACAAGGGCTGAGTAGCACAAGGAGGGACACAAAAGGTACAAGGTAGACATAATTTGAGGGGATTGGGGGAAAAGGTCTATAAGATGCCCCTGTGTCATGGACGCACCAGGATAACTATAGATTTTTTTTCCTGATTTTTGTCCACAAAACCTAGGTGCGTCTTATGGTCTGAAAAATACGGTACTTCTTTTATTTTATTACTAACCCTAAACAAAAGCCTAACAGATACTTCACTGCCTGCTGGTGGCTTAGATATCTCATGTAAGCAGGGCGCAGGAAATTCGGATATCGAGCATGTGCTACTTAGCTTGTTATGCTATGTCCAGGCGACAAGTTATGAGCAGAGAAAATGCATGTGTGTTCTTCAGTACTCTGGGGACTTACATACCCACATGGTCATCTGAAAAACACTACATCTTATCATCCTCTTTATAGTCATAACTCTGCTATTTGGAGAAGGGTTGGTAAATATGGAAACTTCTATCCAAAATAAACAGACAAAAATTGTATGGCTTTAATTTGTGACATGGTATTTGTATGTTATTTTTATCTGTTACAGTAATTAACATTGAGAACACAAGCAAAGCCAGATCTTACAGGGATTAAAATAGTCCTAAATCACATGCATGATTTTATCACTTTTTTGGGGGGTTGGGGGGGTTCCAAATGTTCTATTGCTGGTACTAACGTCCCTTTAAATAATGAAACTTAGTAAATATAGGCCTAATGCATCTCTAAGCTGTATGGTAATTTCCCATGGGAAGATTTATGAATATTATTTCATGTAAAATCCAGCATCTTTCGTTTTTACTGCTTGCAACTTGTAAATAGCATAAAAGTGAAGCTGGCAGGACTTATTATGTGAGTGAGTGCCAAGCACGAGCTTTAGAGGAACTACAGTACATGAACATGTGGCTCTAAGCATAAATTGTACCTTTCTATTTAACTTGTCTAATCAGCTCTCCACATCAAAACTTAATAAGTGGCTGCTTCTCATTTAGAGGTCTAGTAAAACTACAATTACTATTGCTGTAAGAGGCCTTGTTTGGAAAACAGCATAAAATAGTTTTATGGTTATTGTTAGCTCTACCCCAGTAGTTGTTCTCATGAAGGTCAGTTTAGAAGACAAGGACTCCATGCAACAGAAACAAAAAAGTGAGGAGATGAAACTGCCGCTGTTTTCAAACAAGCAAACTAAGGTAGGGAATGGGAAACTCCGACCTTTTTTTCCTTAGAGTTTATCATTTATCATCAGTTTATTCTAAAAAATAAGCATTTTGGTTATAAAACCTTGTTAATACCAAAGGGAATCATAAAAAATAAATATAAGACTGAAAAATATAAGACTGGCATTCATAGGATTACTATAATGCTATATAGCATAGAGAATCACTAAATTCATAATAATAACTATATCAGTTCCCAATAAAAATCAAAAAAGTCACGGTAAGCTTTAAAGGACATCTGAGCTTTACTTAACTGGGGCTTCTTTCAGCCCCTAGAAGCCTGTTGTGGTCCAACACCGCAGTTCCAACATTCTCCAGGCTTCCGCTGTCCCCTCCATAATGATTGCGTGCGCAGAGGCCAACGACCCAGCTGGGTAGGCGATCATTATGGATCCAGCTAAAAAGTACAATAGACACTGAGCATCAGAAGAGGCGTAGGGCATGAAACAATCGTCAGTCTCACCATGGTAACGGGTATGTGCTATTTGTGTATAACCATACATGCTATGTATGCGGTGCCGATTTCTTTCACAATACAAACAAACAATATATACACCTTAAAAGAAAGACATAGCTAGGATCCAAGTCAGGGTGCTACAGAGACTAAGAGAGAACTACACTAGGATTAAATTCCAGTTTCAGCACATGGGTGTAAGCAGACTTTTGTTCACAGTTATGGTGATTAACTACCTTAAGACCGCTCCATGCCCATGGGCGTGGCCACATCGGCAGCCCCAGGACTGCCTAACGCCGAATGGCGTCAAGTCCTGGGGCTGCAGTTTGCAGGAGATCGCATGCAGGATCTCCTGCTCGGGGGACGGAGCTCCGCCCCCTCTTCAGTCTCCGAGCGGCAATCGCCACTCAGACGACTGTTAGACGGCGTGATCGCTGTCTATTTACATGTACAGCGCTGCGATCGGCAGCAGCGATGTACTGGGGACAGACGTATGATACGGCTGTCCCCCTGGGGGACAAGAGAGCGATCGGCTCTCATAGGCAGAAGCCTATGACAGCCGATCGCCAGGATTGGCCGGCTGGGGGGTGGGAGGGTTTAAAAAAAATAAAAATAAGAAAGAAATAGTAAAAAAAAAATAACATAAATATTGATAAAAAAAATAAACACGGGGGGGCGATCAGACTACACCAACAGAGAGCTCTGTTGGTGGGGGGGAAAGGGGGGGAATCACTCGTCTGCTGTGTTGTGTGGCCCTGCAGCTTGGCCTTAAAGCTGCAGTGGCCAATTACAGAAAAAAACAGCCTGGTCTTTACGGGGGTTTAGCACTGTGGTCCTCAAGTGGTTAAAGGAGCACTATGGTGAAAAACATAATATTCTGCTAACATCTATATTCTACTAATAAATCATATTTCTAAAATACAATGATTTTTTGCCACATCTGCTGAGACAGACACAGCCATATTGCATCCTTGCTGAAAGCACAATGCATGCTGGGGGTGCTAGGCTATGGCAGTTGCTCCTCTTTTTGTTGCAATATTTTCTGCTTGGGGCAGCTTATTAGTCATTCAAGAAAAGGGCAGTTACTGGTCTTACAAGGTACATCAGGTGACTCTACTTTAGAGGGAGCAGTAAACTATAGGGATTCAATAGTTGGGAAAGATACCTACAATATTTTTGGGCTTACAGACCCTTTCTCCACTGCATGCCATGGTCTGAAGGTTTTAAATGCACGTGCATGAGTGCTTAACCTCCCCGGCGTTCAATTTTCCCAGGATTTCTTTGCAAAAAGTGATAAAATGTATTTTTAAAACTTTTTTTTTCCTGTAACTTGCCAAAATGTGTCAAGCAAGGGTCTAGTATACAGTGCAGGAGAGTTTTGATGTGTATGCACGTTTATACTGTTCCTAACACGTTTTTATGGATGGACATTTCTGTCCATACCGCTGGGGAGGTTAAGCAGAATTGCAGGGCTTTTATAAACGTCCTATTTGCACTAAAGGTGCACAAATGTCCATGATGAAGGAAAAGATTCATTTTTTTTTTTTAACAAAGGTAGAATTTCCCTTTAATTCTGTCTGTAACAGCATTCATAACGTATGCTCATTTTCCAAGCAATGGTTCTTCTCCTCATAGGTGGGAAGTGCAGCAAGAGGTTAAATATGTTCATAGGAGGGTGATCAATCTGAAGAGCCAGGAAAGCTCTGCTTATATTTTAAACCCCCAGTTTAGGCTCATGTTTTGTTAATGCATATTGAGTGCAATATATCATGATTTGCGATACACAAAGTTTTGTGCATTGGACATAAAACATTTTTGCACTATTCTTTTTTTACTGCCTAGCTGGCTTGTTTTGCAAAACTGACTTCCTGTGTGAATTGTGAATATGAGACACTGCTTGGCTACACTAAGCGGTATTACACTAAGCACCAGTATTAGAGCAGCCCAAACTCCTTCCTCATGTTATATCTAACCACAAAGTAGAAGAGTAAGGGCAGCAGACGTTCATTATGAACAGACAGGAGATTACATGACCCCGCACTTCTCCTTACCATGATGCTGACAAGTTAACTCTTTGTCATCAGCACTGCAGCTTAAGCTCTGCAAAGTCTTCTCATCAATTCCTTTCCAGTTCCTCCCAGCACAGTGCGTACTAAAGCGCTAACACACCCTACCCAGGTTGCAGGTCCGGATTTACCATAAGGCACTGTAGGCACATGCCTATAGGCGCCTGATTATGGAAAGGCGGCTCACTCCCCTTCCAGAGTGACTCCCTCCCTCCTTATGGAGCTATGCAGAGTCCTGATGAGAGCATAAATGAGAGGTTGTTCACCCTTGCTCTTGGCATTTCACTGACGAGATCTCCCTTCAGTCGGAAACACATCTACCTACCGTACTTAATACTGAGGTTCCTCTAGATACCTTATACTTGGGGGCACCTATAGCTGCTCAATATTGAGGGTTCTTCCTGCTACATAATACTAAGGGGCACCTGTAGCTACCTATGATGAGCAAGGGAAGTGAGGGAGAAGTGACAGCTGGGCCCGCCAGCACACTTGCAGTGCAGTTCGGTGGGGGTTTGTAGGTTCATGGAGGGCGAAGTCTGAGGTACCAGGACATCTGTGCCTATAGGCTCCTGTGAGGTAAATCCGGGCCTGCCAGGTTGCATACTTCAATATTAAATAACAGTGATAACTGTGTTCTTACTGCAGGCAGAACAGGGTAATGAGAGCTACACATGGCTTTTATAACCACACTGCAGGGTTTAATGTTTTATTAAACACTGAATATAGAGGATCTACCATCCTTTAGTTGCAGTGCTGGTCACAAAGTGTTAATCTCTCTTAGCAGTGTGAGGAGGTGAGCTTGGCAAGGGAAGATCTCCCACTCGAAGAAGGTGGTTTCAGTGCACGGTGCTCACTGCCGGGCGCCAAAACCAGGAGCTTCATAGCAGCAATGTTATGCTGCACGGAGCCATGTTAGAGTTGCAACGTCTCGGAGCGGGAAAAGTATTTAACGCCGCCGAGGAATTTAGCGGTACCAGGAAGAGCCATAATTTGGTTCTCCCGGCACCCAACTCACCGACGGTGTACTAACACATACACCTCCCACTTTCCTGGCAATAAGAATTAACTGGATGCAGCTTGCCAGGAGCCACACAGATAGTTTTAATATACGAGTCGTCCACAAAGTAACAGCTGATTGCTTGTATCTGCCATGCAAGGTGTCGTTTCTGTGTAATCTAACTTGCATCTGTCTGGTCAATCTCTTGTCTCCTTGCACTGCTTTTCACGTGACTGCAGAACACCTGTAACTGTTTTGTTCAGCAGCATTAACCTGAAGCCATCCCCCCATTCCTCCAAACCATAGGAGGAGGTGAGTAGTGCAATGCTACTGCAACAAAGGAAGCAGTGGTGAAATTGCCATGTGAAGGCAGCTCATGGCAATTTTATATGTACTAACACCAGTGGAGCAGTGCCCGTTACCCAATTAGCACAGTATGCTGCTCTCCTGGCATTAGTACTGAGAAAATTGCCAGGTGCTGCCTGCACAGGATAATTGCACCGCTGCTTCATGCATCAGGCCCAGTGTGTCTACAATAGGGGTCTCAAACTCGCGGCCCATGGGCCATTTGCGGCCCTCGATACAATATTTTGTGGCCCGCGCCGGCAATAGCTTCCTTATAGTTCGCTTCACTGCTCCCAAGTAATCCGCCGCATCCTCGCCGCTAAACGAGGGCTGCAGCGCCCCCAAATTGCCCGGGGGGCAATCCGTCGGCATTTCCTGGAAGGGGCAGAGCTTTCAGCTTCAGCTCTGCCCCTCCTGACGTCAATCGCGGTGCATCGCCGCCTCTGCCCGCCCCTCTCTGTGAAGGAAGAGTGAGAGGCGCGGGTAGAGGCGGCGATGCGCCGCGATTGATGTCAGGAGGGGCAGAGCTGAAGCTGAAAGCTCTGCCCCTTCCAGGAAATGCTGGCGGATTGCCCCCCGGGCGATTTGGGGACTCTGTAGCCCTCGTTTTGCGGCGGGGACACGGCGGATTACTTGTAATGCGGCCCAGCCTCATCCTGACTTTGCCTCCTGTGGCCCCCAGGTAAATAGAGTTTGAGACCCCTGGTCTACAAGAAAATAAGGATGACCCTCGTATTTATTGGCAAAAGTGCAGATATCCATAGCACAAAACTTTGCTAATCAATTCAAATTAACTATCCTACAAACTAAAAATGGAAGGCTGGATAGGGGTTTTAAAGAGGAACCATAACCAAGAATTGAATTTCATCTCAATCAGTATCTGATACCCCCTTTCCCATGAGAAATCTATTCCTTTTCTCAAACGGATCATCAGTATGGCTGATTTTGTGGTAAAACCCCTCCCACAGTGTGATGTCACAGCACTGAGGTACTGACATCACACTGTGGGAGCCTTGTTGCATTGTGGGAAATAACAGCTGTTTACAGCTGTTTCCAATTCCCCCCCAAAAAAAGCAAACAGCATCTCCTTTCACTGACATCACCTGCCAGCAGTAAAAATGTCACCATGTGATAAATGTCTGAATGTAAATCAGGGAGTGGAAAACACTGACTAAATCATTTATACATAATTATTATAAAAAAGAAGCACTTTTTTAGTACATTATTTTCACTGGAGTTCCTCTTTAAAGAGGAACCGTAGTGGAAATCACATAATGAATACAAGTGTTTGTTTTTTACAATATTCATTTATAGATTATTAACTTAGCTTGCCTATTGTAAAATCTTTAATCTCCCTTTCTTACATTCTGAAATGTATCACTGGTGGTGACATCTTTAGTCCTGCCAGGTGATCTGTACAGAATGTTTGTTACTGAGAGTTCTATGCACAGATGGAGATATTGCTGCTTGACAGTTTTAAACAGCCATTATTTCCCACAATGCAACAAGGTTCACAGAGAGCAAACTGTCAGGTCCATGGTCATGACATCACATTACGGGTGGGGTTTTCACCACAATATCAGCCATAAGGTGGCCACACACGATACAATAAAATGATCCGATTTTACAGTAATTCGATAAAAACGATCGTATCTCTCGAAAAAATCGAAAGCTTTTTTCTCATTCAACTGAAAAATCCGATCGGATTTCCCGTTTTCTTCGATTTTAATCGATCCGGACTGCCAGATATTTTTCTTCAATCTTTCTAAAGATTGTATGGTGTGTGTTGGATTGACAATTTATTAATATACACACCCTAGCAATTTTGTTAGAGTTTCCAATCATTTTTATCATAATTAGGGGGAAAATTTAACATAGGTGTGTGGTACATTGGTCATATTTTTGAAATGTTACAATCAGTCAGAAAAATTGATTGCAATTCTTAAATTGAACAGATATTTAAAAAATTGTATGGTGTGTGGCCACCTGTACAGACTCCCCTTATGATCTATTCAAGAAATGACATCAGCTACTGATTGGAATGAAGTTCAATCCTTGCTTAAAGTTCCTCTATATGACTCATGCAAGCGTACAAGCTTATTCTAACAAAGGGGGGGGGGGGGGCTGGGGGGATGGTGGAGAGTGTATCTGCAAGTTGAAGCTTTTCAGGGAGATATAGAAGTGTTCAAAATCTCTAACCTGTCAAACTGATTGTTCTCCTCAATCTGTCAGCCATTAAGCATCTGCCATCTCATGTATGTGGGTGCATGGAAGGGGGTCAAGCAAGAGGATCACGCAGAGGCAAGATATGTGCATCAACTCAAGGCTTGATAAAAGTAATTGCACCCATACCACAGCTGTCTGACATACTTAGCTGCTGAGCTGCAGTGCATCATCTCGCTTTGGATTCTTCGGTCAAACTCATTTGTGTTATGTATGTACAAGGCAGTAAAATATTATTGTAATATTTTATGGTCCTTTTCTTATAATCACAACCTATTAAAGCCAACGCAAAGTGAACAGTTAAAGTACACCCATCACAAATAATTGAAACATTTGATATACGATACATAAATAAAAAAATGTACTTTCTCTTACTTTTTCCTACGTTGCTGTCGCTTGCAATAGGCAGTAAATATTTTACAAATCTGACAGATTTTGGACGAGTCCATCTCCTCATGGGAGATTCTTAGTATTACCGGGATTATTCACAAAAGCACTCCCTGGAAAGGATCTATACAGAGATGCTATCCAATCCCCTTACTTGTTTGCACTCTATTTTGGCTGTTGGACTGAGACACTACCATTTAGCTAGTGGTTTTGCAAATAAAGAAGAACCTGAGGATCCCCCATGAGGAGATGAACTAGTCCAAAACCTGTGACATCTGTCAAAATTTCCCCACTTACTGTAAGTGACAGCAACATAGGAAAAATTAACTTATAGTGCATTTTACTCTGGGAAAAAAATCTACATTTTATATGTATGTATTTAAATTTTACTATTTTCCCGACAGTTGTCCTTTAAGCAGAAATCATCCCATCATACTGTTATAATGGAAATCTAGTTACTCAAGCAAAAACAATTGGTTGGGAGATGAAATGAGAAGAATCTGAGACATAGACGAATTGCTAACACGTACTAATCCTGGCCACTAAAGATACAATCTTGTCCACTTTTAACACATCTATGTAGTATGTGAGACTACTTAAAGTTTTGGTGCAAAGTATTATTCTTATTATTGTTGATTAATAAAGTGCCAACATATTCGGTGGCGATGTACAAAGTAAGAAACAAACATGGGGTACCCACTAATACGGACAATGGTATACACCATACACAAAATACAGCATTGGTACAAAATAGAGAATTGGTACACAATACAGATTGGTAATTACAGTGACAAAAGTAACATGATAGATAAAATGTATAACAAAATCCAAGACACAAAAGGGTAAGAGAGCCTCACCCCTGCAAGCTTACAATTCTAAGCAATGGGAAGGGGGGCAAGAGGTGAGGTAGTATAAAATAATCATACCTAGACGCAGTATCTAGTAGGAGTGCAAAAGGGGAATTTGCTAAGTTAGAACGTATGCTTGTCGGAAAAAGCAAGTTTTGAGGGAGCATTTAAAGATGTCAAATGTTGGAGAGTGACAGATGAGTTGTGGAAGCGCAGTCAAAGGGAGGGGTGAAGCACATGCAAAATCTTGTATATTCGTGAATGCAAGGAGTTAATTCTAGATTTGGTAAAATTGGACAGATTGTACGGTTAGGATTGTATAGTTACTGGTCAGCTTTAGGTATTCTGGAAGGGAGTAGTATCTGTGTGATTTACACGTTCTCCATGGCTGAAAAACAATGGAGAAGGTAAGATATCCAAGTAATCTGAACTGTATTTTTTTTTATAAATTACTTGCTATATGGTTGCAAAAGTTTCCATCTATCACCCCTAACTGATAGACCATAACTGAAGTGTGGACTGCTGGTCAGTTTGTGTAATTTTAATTTGGGCTTTCAACCCAATGCAATGAAGTGAGAACATTTAGTCAGGGCAGCCATCAGGGGGCAGTGGCAGCTCCAGCTTCAGATTTTTGGGGGGGCTCAAAGGGGGCACGAGGGCTGGCAGGCCGGGCTTGGGGGGGGGGGGGATTTGCGTGGCGAGAAATTGGGCGTGGTCATGATGTCATGTGGGCGGGGCTAACTGTAATGTAGTTGTACCAGCTAACGTAGTTACATGGAAAAAAAATGAAGTAAACGCACATAATGACAGGTAGCCTTTCACCAGTAAATGCACATAAGAATTAGCTTTTCAGCAGTTAATGCACGTAATGACAGACATCGTTTCCCCATTAAATGCACATAAGAGACAGCTTTTCACCAGTTAATGCACATAATGACAGACTGCGTTTCTGCAGTAAATGCACATAAGAGCCTGCTTTTCACCAGTTAATGCATGTAATGACAGACAGTTTCCCCATTAAATGCACATAAGAGACAGCTTTTCACCAGTTAATTCACATAATGACAGACTGCGTTTCCGCAGTAAATGCACATAAGGGACAGCTTTTCACCAGTTAATGCACATAATGACAGATTGCGTTTCCGCAGTAAATGCACATAAGGGACAACTTTTCACCAGTTCATGCACTTAATGACAGACAGCATTTCCCTAGTAAATGCACATAAGAGTCAGCTTTTCACCACTTAATGCACATAATGACAGACAGCCTTTCACCAGTAAATTCCCATAAGAGACAGCTTTTCACCAGTAAATGCACATAAGAGACAGCTTTTCACCAGCTAACGCACGTAATGACAGACAGCCTTTCACCAGTAAATGCACATAATGACAGACAGCATTTCTCCAGTAAATGCACATAATGACAGACAGCGTTTCCCCAGTAAATGCACATAATGACAGACAGCATTTCCCCAGTAAATGCACATAATGACAGACAGCGTTTCCCCAGTAAATGGATGTAATGACAGACAGCGTTTCCCCAGTAAATGTACATAATGACAGACAGTGTTTCCCCAGTAACTGCACATAATGACAGACAGCGTTTCCCCAGTAAATGCACATAATAACAGACAGTGTTTCCCCAGTAAATGCTAATAATGACAGACAGCGTTTCCCCAGTAAATGCATGTAACGAGAGACATCCTTTCACCAGTAAATGCACGTAATGAGTGGAGAGGAGACTGACCCACACTGGGTGGGGAGGAGGCTGACGCACAATAGGTGGGGAGGAGGCTGACACACACAGGGTGGGGAGGAGGCTGACAATAGGTGGGGAGGAGGATGTCACACTCTGGGAGGGGAGGAAAGTGACACTAGGTAGGGAGGAGGATGTCACACACTGGGTGGGGAGGAAAGTGGCACTAGGTGGGATGGAGGGTAACACACTCTGGGAGGGGAGGAAAGTGGCACTAGGTGGGATGGAGGGTGACACACTCTGGGAGGGGAGGAAAGTGACACTAGGTAGGGAGGAGGATGTCACACACTGGGTGGGGAGGAAAGTGACACAAGGTAGGGAGGAGGATGTCACACACTGAGTGGGGAGGAAAGTGACACTAGGTAGGGAGGATAATGTCACACTCTGGGAGGGGAGGAAAGTGACACTAGGCAGGGAGGAGGATGTCACACACTGGGTGGGGAGGAAAGTGACACTAGGCAGGGAGGAGGATGTCACACATTGGGCGGGGAGTGACACTAAGTGGGATGGAGGGTGACACACTCTGGGTGGGGAGGAAAGTGGCACTAGGTGGGATGGAGGGTGACACACTCTGGGTGGGGAGGAAAGTGACACTAGGTGGGATGGAGGGTGACACACTCTGGGTGGGGAGGAAAGTGGCACTAGGTGGGATGGAGGGTGACACACTCTGGGTGGGGAGGAAAGTGGCACTAGGTGGGATGGAGGGTGACGCACTCTGGGTGGGGAGGAAAGTGACACTAGGTGGGATGGAGGGTGACACACTCTGGGTGGGGAGGAAAGTGGCACTAGGTGGGATGGAGGGTGACACACTCTGGGTGGGGAAGAAAGTGGCACTAGGTGGGATGGAGGGTGACACACTCTGGGTGGGGAGGAAAGTGGCACTAGGTAGGGAGGAGTGTGACACACTCTGGGTGGGGAGGCCACTCTCACCTTATTTCTAGAAGTAGGGACACACAGAGATTGCTCTCAGTCATGCAGACAATGGAGTACCATTCCCGCATGCAACATGACGACAGGGCACCTTGCTCCCTCACCTTCCATCTCGGCTTGCACATCCAGCGAACTGCCTCTCTCTCATAGCCCTTTTTCCCATTCCTCAGCTCGGCTGTGCTAACAAGGTTCCCGCCACACATCCACTTCCAGGCAGCGTCACGTGGCGTGCGCGGCTCTGCACCCAGATTGGCTGAGATGTGACACTGCGGTGATTGGTTACTGCAGGCGTATTGTGAAGGGATGTGCTGTGCAGGGCCTTTACTGGCAGGTGGAGGCACACGCAGGGGGCGGAGCTGATGAGGCAACTTGCGCGGCTCCGATCAGTATTGTTAAATGGCTAAGTGGGTGGCCAGAGTCCTGCGGAACAGGACGTCTGGTCACCGTAAATTAATGGGTTCCTCCGGATATGGCTGCACGGCCGTATGTCCATCCCTGGTTAAAAACCCCGCCGGCTCAGTACGAACCTGCCGGGAAGGGGCAGGGGGGGCTTTTGAGGGGGCTGACAGCTTCTCAGCTGGGGCTTAAGCCTGGGTAAGGCCCAGTGTAGCGCCGCCACTGTCAGGGGGGGACAACTGACACTGCAGTGAGGGGCCCAGGGCTTCTGGGAGCCCTGGACCCCTCCAAAGCGCTGGAAGGGCTGTATATGCTGGCTGCGGGCCTGAGGCTCACTAAGCAGCACACCACGTTCCAGCACTGAGAGAAGAGTGACAACAGCATTTGAACGTGGGGAGTAGATGAGTAAGCCCGCTACAGCGCACTTTCTATACTGGTGCACCACCTATATCTGGCTACAGGCTACCTATACTGGGCCACCACCTAATATCTGGCTACCTATGCTGGGGCTGGAACCACCTATACCTAGCTACCTATACTGGGGCACCACCTATACCTGGATACCTATACTGGGGCACCACCTATACTTGGCTACTTATACATGGGTGTCTATACTGTAGCTTGCTACCTATACTGGGGGCACCTGTACCTGGCCAACCTATACTGGTGCACCACCTGTACCAGGCTACCTATACCGGGCACCACCTGTGTCGGAGCCATGCACATTTTTCACCGCAGCGCACCTTGCACACGGACACAGGGGTGGTGTGGGGTGGCTAGTGGGTGGGCCCAGGCCTGATGATGTGTGAGGGGCCCCAAAATTTCTGATGGCGGCCCTGCATTTAGTAATAGGTATAGGACAACCTGACTTAGGAATGACAATGTTTAGGGGAACTCATGGAGAAGCATGTGATCAGTTTAATCAGCTGATAGATTTGTACCTTTCTGATAACTTCTTGGTTTAACGCATGATCATGACCAGCAAATCAGAGCCTTACAAATCTTCAGCTGATCAAACAGATTAGATGCTTCTCCATGAGTTTTCCTAAGCATTGCTATCCCTACGCTGTGTAAAATCTAGTTTCTTGGGGTTAGACATTTTCAGTGAGATCCAAATAATTCTGGCTTGCAAGTAAATGTAATGCAAACTGTATGCAGCTTAAAACAGGGCCAATCTATTAAGTAATCTGCCCGTTAATAGAGCAGAGGCTTCTGGGAGGAGCATGGTAACTAAATGATTAGCCCACTTGGTTTACAGCTGGAGCTGTGGACCTGAATCCTTTCAAGGGCGCTATCTGCTTTTAATAGTAAACCTGATGGGGCAAGAGCCTCCTCACTTGTGTGATGTTGGTGTGAGGGCTGGCTCACACTCGGGCGATTCTTCAGCGATTTGTCGATCGCCGGCGATCAGCAAAGCGCTGCTACAATGTATCCCTATGGATACATTCACACTTCAGCGGTTGCGATTTTGATTAATTGCAAACGCGCTGCATGCAGCATTTTGGGGCGATTGCTCTGTGATTCTAGTTCTATTGAACAGGAATCACAACAGCAAATCGCGGCAGAATCATGATATTTTCGTTAAAATCGCGATCGCGGAGCCGAACGTGATCACGGGCTATCGGGGCTCCAAGTGCCGAGTGTGAACTAGCCCTGAGTGTTTATTTATTATTTGTTATCTGTACCCTTCCTTAATTACAGCGCTGTTGCTGCTGCATAATATATAGAAGCTATATAAATGAATGATATTAATAAAAATAAATAACATTCCACTATGCCACAGATCACATGACACCTATCTAAAATGACATACAAACCAGCTCAATGTGCATATGGATAGAGAAAGGGGAGAAGAATAGCAAGCCTCCAGTAATGCATTAACGGACACCTGAACTGAGAGGGATATGGCGGCTGCCATATTTATTTCCTTTTACACAATATCAGTTGCCTGGCATTCTGCTGAAATTTCTGGCTGCAGTAGTATCTTGATCACACACCTGAAACAAGCTTGTGGCTAATCCAGTCAGACTTCAGTCAGAGCATCTGATCTGCATATGCTTATTCAGGGTTTATTAATAAAGGTATTAGAGGAAGAGGATCAGCAGAATGCCAGGCAACTGGTGTTGTTTAAAAGACCGCTATCACTAAAATCATGACATTTAAAATACATGTAAACACATACAAGTAGGAAATACATTTTTTTCCACAGTAAAATGAGCTGCAAGTTACAATCATGCTGTCACTTACAGGCGGTACTAACAATCTGACATATTTGACAAGTTTTAGACTAGCCTATCTCTTCATGAAGGGGGGAGGGGGGGGGGGGGTCGCAGGGTTTTCTTTACTTCAAAAGCACTTAGTGAATGGCAGTTGCTCCATCCAACTGGCAAAACTGTATGCGGTGAGCTGGGAGGCTGGCCAGCATCTTTGTATAAATCCTTTTTAGAGAGTGTCTTTAGTTGTCTCTAGTGTTCTTATTAAGAAAAAAGGCCATGCTGAGAATCCCCCATGAAGAGATGGACTAGTCCAAATTCTGTCAGTTCTGTTAGATTTCTACTACAAGTAAGTGACAGCAAGATAGGAGAAATGTAATGTATAGCTCATTTTAATCAAAAAGAATCGTACCCCTTACTTGTATGTGTTAACATGTATTTTACATTTTAGAATTTTTTGTGATAGTCGTCCTTTAAAAGGAAATAAATATGGCAGCCCAAATTCCTCTTAGTTCAGGTGTCCTTTAAATCAGGGACATAAAATAGCGTTCCAAAAATTGAATCCAGGCTATCATTTTTCTTCTAAAAAGTTAGGAGCACCTACAGACATTAAATTGTCACATGATGGGATCGTAAATCAAACCGGGGTGACAATCAATAAATGTCTGTATGCAAGGATTAATTATTAGAAGCCCACAGCAAAACCTTGGAAATGAGAAATTTGCTGTAAGCATAGCCATGTGTGGAATTGTAGCTGCATATAACTCACATACCTTAAGGAAGCTGTTTTCTACCAAACTATAAGCCTCAGCTTTCAGGAGTGACAGATCTTCAGTTCTCCGCAGTGACTCACTAAACATTTATTTAGATGGTTGGTAAAACACCACATTGCTCAGTTCCCACGTTTTATGTTCCCATTGCTGATATTCCAGATTCAGTCTCAGGAGGTGCAGGGGCTGCATGAAACATTCAGATGGCTTTTACTCTATCCCAAAGAAAGTTTACTGAGTTGACTTCCCAAATTTCTCTGATAACTTTGAAAGCTAAGACACAGCACCCTCTTGTGCTTAAACCAGCCACTAAAAAAGAACTGATTTTTCCCTCCCCCAGTCATCCCATGTACACTATGTTCATTCAGTAATAGAAATGTGCAATTTAATGTTATTGGTGCTGTTCTACAGGAGAAGAATCATTTTTTGTCAGATTTGTTTTCAATCAGGAAGTAGTGCAACACAGAGAGAAATGAATATTCTTATTTTATTTCAGAGGCATAGCTTAAAGAACAACTGAAGTGATAAGAATATGGAGGCTGCTATATTTATTTCCTTTGAAACAATACCAGTTGCCTGGCAGCCCTGCTGATCTATTTGGCTGCAGTTGTGTCTGAATAACACCAGAAACAAGCATGTGGCTAATCTTGTCAGATATGCCAATAAAGTCACACCTGAGCTACTGCATGCTTGTTCAGGGTCTATGGCTAAGAGTATTAGAAGCAGAGGGTCAGCAGGATAGCCAGGCAACTGGTATTGTTTAAAAGGAAATAAATATGTCAGCCTCCATATCTCGTTACAGTTGTTCTTTCAGACCCTCTTCACTCTGATTGGAAGAAGTTGCAGTTCTGACAAGTGTTCTAACGTAAATATTGCGGGTGGTGCATTTTACATGCAGTCCTGAAGTATTCTATACAGTATGTATATCTCTCTCTCTTTCCCCTCTATCTATCTATCTATCTATCTATCTATCTATCTATCTATCTAGCTAGCTAGCTAGCTAGCTAGCTATCTATCAATCTACAGGGCCACCATCAGAATTTTCTGGGCTCTATACTGAGCAAACACCCTCACGCTAAATCACAATCTGATAGGCAGATTATAGTAGCAGGCAGGTAGTGATACGTAGAGTGTAGTGTTCATTTAGTAGTGATAGGTAGATTGTAGTAGCAGGCAGGTAGTGATAGACAGATTGTAGTGACCAGCAGTTAGTGATAGGTAGATTGTAGTGGACAGCAGGTAGTGATAGGTAGATTGTAGGAGCAGGCAGATAGTGATAAGTAGAGTGTAGTGGCCATTTAGTAGTGATAGGTAGATTGTAGTGAACAGCAGTTAGTGATAGGTAGATTGTGGTGGACAGCAGGTAGTGATAGGTAGATTGTAGGAGCAGGCAGATAGTGACCCATGTGCCAGTGGTCGAAATAATTGTGCAACAAATGGTACTCTGCTGGCTTTAGTACCGGTACTGTTGTGCGCTTTTGTGCTATCCCCTAACACTACCCCTACTACACTGACTCTTAACCTTAATTGATACTCACCCTCTGAAATCTTCACCCCGCCACTGAATCCAAGTACCGAGGGACAGAGGTTTAACCGATAGTGCCTTGGTTATTTAATAGACAAAAACTAGACCAAAATAACCAATGACTTTAGCATTAGCTATTTATAGATAAAAGTTGGCACCCAAATTAAACTGTGGCGTAAATAGCACTCCTGTGTGCTTTGGCTTTGTAATAGATGAGCACCAGCACCCGAATTCATGATGGCCAATTCAGAAAGCAGCCTTAAAACAACAATATGTATTTATACCAATTTAATGCTGTGGTATTGCTTCTATATATAAAGCAGAGGTAAACAGCAGGATGTGAACCATATCACAGCTAATATTTTCACTCCTTTAGCTCTGTAGCAGCTATTTGGTAGCAGCTATTTATGAAGTATCGATGAAGTATCGATAAGACTTCTCATTGCCTGAACTGTATTCATAATGCCACCCAGAAGGTGCCAAGATTACTTCAAGTAAATGGGAGAAGTGCTAACTGATGACTCCTTTCTGTTGGTTATCGCCGCATTAGAACATCTTAGAACTAGCATAGTGCACTTCAATACCTTATCAGCTACATTAATGCTCAGTTAGCAACGAGGTATCATTTTGCTTCATTGCAGATGTTTCCGATGTCCTGGTTTATCAATACCACTAGCAAAGCTTTTATATATGTGGGAATATCACAGCAATGGGCTGAAAATACTTTCACTTTTCCATTTCATGGCTGGAGAAGTGTTATGGTTGGATTTGTGGTCAGTGAAGGCTTTTCATGATTTCTAGAGAACAGCCACTCTATGCATGTGTAATAGAGTGCATACCTCACTGCAAGATATTTGTGGAGTCCAAGATATAATGAAGCACTCACAGGGCCGGTTCTAGCAACAATGGCGCCCCAGGGCAAAATGAACCCGGGGCCCCGCTGACAGACACCCCCTTTCCCCCAACAATAAAGCAGCATTAGGGGCCCTTTGTTGCAGCTATATTTCCCCACAGGGCCCCTGAGCCAGCTGCACCCTCTCCCCATTCACCTCCCACTTAACTGTTCTCCCCAGGGCCCCTGCAATGTCCTTGACAGAGTAGCAGCTCTCCTGTCCCGGCCGGCATGCTCTTCTGTGGTACCCACTGGGGCAAGTGAGATGCTACTCTTCCAAATATGTGGCAGGGGAGCACAGTTATGTTGGTGAGGAGACACCTTGGGGGCCCCTCGGGGCAATTGCCCCCATTGCCTCTATGGTAGCGCCAGCCCTGAGCGCTCATTTTCAAGTCCCCAAATGGATCCAATGGAAAAGTGACATGTGAAAGGATTCTATTAATAACATAGGATCTGTTGATATGTGTATTTTTCGCTTGGTTTCGATCTAGCAAAACAAAAAAAAAATGTCCACTTTGTGTTCTGATGTGAACTGCGTTTCAGGTGGTATTGAGGCAGGAACTAGCTTCAGGAGCAGGGATAGGGTTAAGCGTATAGATAGAGGTATGATTAGGGAGGAGGGTTAGTGTTAGGCATATAGGTAGGGATATGATTAGGGTCGGGGGTTAGTGTTAGGTGTTAGGAAAGCCAATAGTAGAGTATTGGTAATTTAACATTACCGATATTTTAACTGTTGGCATTACCTGGCGCCCAAGCCAATGTCTGACTTTATTATATGAACCTCACTGCAGCAGCAGTAATGGGGTCTTTGATTCCTAACTCCATTTAGGAGTCAATACTCCATATGGGCAGGGGACTGGATGAGCATTAGGATTCCTACTGAAGCCTGTAGCAAGAACTACAGCAGCAGTCATCTGAGGAATATCTAACTCATCCTTGATTTCAGGAGATCTCTGGACATATCATGGTAAATCCTGCTCAAAAATGTCCTTAGTGGTCACATGACTAAGTTCTACATTAAAAGAATGGCTTTACCAGAAGCATTTTCTCACTGAGGCAAATTTTAAAATGATGTTCCTTTGCCTACAAACGCTGGGAATAGTAAGCGAATACTGCAGGTAGTACCAGTGTCACCTGTCTAACACAAAAATAAAATCACTGATAAGGCATACTGATAATAATATTTTGAACTATTAATTATTTATCATATTGAGATCAGCAAATGTAAAGAAAACTGCTGGTCTTTTTTTCCTGCCTCATCTTACTTTCAGGAAGGGCCGGCACTGAGCTTTAGAGACGTAGGATTTTTTTTACATTTAGGGACTTTTAATTAAAATGAAATATCCAGGAAGCATTGGCTAGCAGCTGAGGGACCAAAGATCATTTTTACTGAGCCCAGAACTCAGCTGTAATGTCCCGAACAGCTGGGAAATATGTCCTCCACAACATATTGAATATCAGCACTATGAGATGTGATGGTTTGAAATGAAGTCTCTTTTTCTCCAACAAAGTTAACAGATTGACTGTTCTGTTCCAAGTAAAGCGCTTTTGTCATTCACCGAGAACTTGTCACCTCAGAGTGTGATACTGCAGGGGCCTGGATGACAGGTCAGGCCTAATGAGAAGATTGGCAGTGTGCATGCTTCGGGGAGAAAAGAATATAGAAAGTAGCTTTTGTTTTCCTTTAGGGAAATCCTTTCATGGTAAGAATCTCCACACTTTCAAGCAGTTGTAACACAGAACTGGTATTTGAGAGATTAGAGCTGAGAATGGCAAGGCACTATGATGATGATGTGGATTATACAGAGCTGTGAAGAGAGGGATGCTTTAATATACAGACGTGCCACAGACAGCTAGTGAATGTTATTTAAGTCTGTGTTTTGGAAGCAAACAAAATAATGCTTCATCTTCCATCAGTTACAGATAAAGTGTCACGACAGCCGTGAAACTGTTCATAAAAGTGAGAACAATGTTCCCTTTCATTTCCACCTACAAGGGTTAATAAAACAGATTTTGATGGGCTTGGGAATTAGCAGTAAATAGTTGTTGGGACATATTATCTCAATCTCAGGAAATATTATTTGCTCTTGGCCAGCAGTTTACAGCTTTCTCCCTCATGTGCAGTCAACATTGATAGATACATTCCTATCTCATTTTTTCTATGCTTTCTACTGTCTCATTTTCACTTTCCATTTGCCCCCAAAGGCACGCTGTGACTTTTCAATCACCTTTCCTCACAAATTTTCCACAACCATTTGTAATTTCTCTTGTCCAGTCTTTATCTCTACCTCACATGTTTTCTGTACATCGTCGGAAAACTTGTCAGCCGTATTTTAGAAGTTTTGGATTGTGCAGAGACACAGAGACTGAAGAAAGCAGGTCAGGTCTGGGCAAATCCGTGTGCACTGAGGGAGAGCCTGACAGGGATAGGGGTTTCACATATAGAAAAGTGGAGTTATTTATTGGTGGTATCAGGGGCGTAACTCAAAATCACTGGCCCCCCTGCCCCTGCAAAACTTTGGATGGAGCCCCCTTCCCCTGCACACTGAACAGGGACAGTCTACAAATCTTTGTCTACAAAATTTTGTACGATTCGTTATCAGTGGCTGAGCAGATGCAGTCATTAGAACAACTGTGCAGAGAACAGAAAGTGTTTTCTCTCCTTGCCCTTCATTGTCAGTCTCTCAGGTTGGGGCCACCTGTGGCTTATGGGCCCCCCTGCTGCTGCATCCCTTGCAGGGTCTATTGTTGCGCACCTTCGTGGCATTAATGAGCCAAGACTTCCATATACCCAGACAAAGCATTCTTGCCACTCACCCTGTGATAAAAAAAAGAGAGAAAAAAATCTCCCAGAAAGAGGCGCGAGAAGATATGTAATGGATCTTTGTGACCATTTTTGCTCACAGACATGGGCATATTCTAAAAGTGCTGCCAGACTTATTTGTCTAGTCCAGTGGTGTGGCCACAGAGCCATGAGCCTCAGAGCAAATTGTACAGTACCTACTCCCCTCCACATCCCTAGATCAGGTGAATTTGGTGCGCCACTGCACGCTGCTAGATGGCTATTCCATAGACCACAAGTATTCAGGTTCAGCAAAGTGTTCAGGTTCCAAAAGAGAGTCAACTCACCCACAGAAAATCTCCACCCTTAGGAGCAAGTTGATGGGACAGTCATAAAAAAGTCTCATGTCTCATTAGTAAGGCAAATTGTGAGAACCTGATTCTTACTGTGGAAAGGTAGTTTGATTTGCTGGGCTAGCTTTGTCTGACTAAAGCAGGAACAGGTTCCAGAGTCTAGAATGGCCTGAATATGAACATTTCTTCTTGCACCCTTTAACGACAAGAATAAAAGGACATTAGGTGAAGTAATGAAAAGACCAGCAAGCTTGGGTGAGGTTGGGGATTAAGCTGACCCATGAGTTTTATGAGGCAGGAACAGAGTAAGTGTCCTGAAGCATCACAGTATAGGTACTACTTAGAAGTATTATAGCATAGCAAGACTAGGTAAAGTTGGTACCCAAACAGGCTAAGCAGAACCCATTTTCTCTAATCCTCTGTCAGCAAACAATCAATATGTAAAAAATCAGTAAGATCCTTATGCTCCTCCCCTACATGAGCTAACACATCCTTCATTTGCTCAGAAAATTCCAGCCAGAAGCGATGATGAGAAAAGTGTCATTCCACATGGTGCTCCAAATCCATCAGCAAAATTCAGTCACATACTGGGCTTGATTCACTAAGACAACTAGCATGCCTTATCAGAGATAACACGCCTTATCAAAGTTAACACGCCTTATCAGAGTAGCATAGCGAGCGCTACGAACCCGCAGGGGCTCAGGGCAGGACTAGTGGAGCTCTTATCATTGCCAATTACCAGGCATAAGTTCGTATCGCTCGCTATGCTACTCTGATAAGGCGTGATAACTTTTATAAGGTGTGTTAGCTCTGATAAGGCATGCTATTTGTCTTAGTGAATCAAGCCCAATGTGTGACTAGAAAAATGATAGAACACATTCTGTAGAAGCAGAGTTGCATGGCTCAGGCTTGTGGCTTTCCTTGCAACAATTATATCATATAACACTAAAAGATATACCATCCGGCACTACGTTTCATGGGTCCATAGATCTGTCATTTATTGCATCATCAACATTTCAAGTCATGTATAGGTCCATGCTCAGTGATACATATATGCAGTTACAGTTCATACCCTGTCCATGTCAGCTGTGGGGCAATGTGGGAGCAGCAGCCATCCTGACAGCCGTTTCGCTCGAAGACGAGCTTCCTCTGAGGCTCCGTGCGCGGTGTTCGGCCCGCCATCGGGTCTTTAAATATGCCGGGCATCCGCTCCAGCTTCCGCGTATGTCACGCCGCCACGTCACTTCCCTTCTCCCACCATCGCGTCAATGCGCATGCGTCAAAAAATCCGCATGACGCGTAGTAAATTACCATGCGCATGCGTACTAAGTTACGTCTATGACGCAGATTTTGTGGGAGTGGAAAAAAAAGAAAGAAACAGGGAAGTGATATGCGCTCCACAGTGGTTTCTTGGTTCCATTGCAACATGGATCTTCCAAGAGGCCACTTGGATGGTGCTATACTTAAGAAAGGGTATCTGTTAGTATTATCAAAGATTTAAAACCACATCTTTATTTTATATTCTATAAAAAGAATCAACATTATTTCAAGATTAGTATTTAAAAAGGGAAAAAGGAATATACATTGGGTTAGGGTCGGGTTCTGGGATCCAGGTTGCTCAACCATATCCACATTTTTACACCATTAACCATTTACGGACATGTATTACGATCATTATATTAGGTATAGCACCTCCAAAAGATTTTCTCAAAAAATAAATTTTTTCTTTCCTTTCCTTGTCCCGCATGACCCCACACAAAAACCCTTTCTATACTCCCACCCTACACTAAAAACAAAAAAACAAAAGTCTGGAATAACAGATGAGCCACATCAAAATAATCCATTACACTATTACTCTGGAATCTATTAAGGACCTAAGAAGCAAGCCATATTGACACAGTCATTGAGGCCTAATGCCCCATTGCATTAGTATTAATTATCCATCTATTCTCTCGTCTCAATAAACTCTGTTCCCTATTTCCTCCTCTTGGGACTTGAACCTGTTCCAGGCCCGCAAACAACAAACAAGTAGTATCTCCACCATGTTCCATTATAAAATGTTCAATTAATCTGGTACATCCTTTTCCAGTTTCCACTGACTTTATATGTTCCCGTACTCGTTCTCTTACTTCCCGGGTTGTCCTTCCAATGTAGAAGCGTTTGCACGGGCACCACACTATGTAAGCTACAAACTTAGTCCTACATGTAATGAAACTTCTTATTTTATTTTCCACCGGTCCCACTTTTAGATGTTTTCCAGGTTCCATATGTGGACAATACGAACAGTGGCCACATCGATAATTCCCTTTTAACTGCGCCTGATCCAACCAGTTGGTTTTCTTTGGGCTCCTAAATTCACTCGATGTGAGTCTAGTTCCCAAAGTTGGCGCCCTTTTAAAAGTTATCATTGGTGGTTGCTTATATATTCCCTTCAACACTGGGTCTCTCTGTATTATTTTCCAATTTTTCATAATACTTTGTTGTACCTCCCTATGCATAGGTGTATATTCAAATGAAAAGGTTAATCTACCATTCTCTACACTTTCTTGTTGTTTTTTCTTTTCCTGACCACTTTTTTTCTCAATCAAAGAGCTTCTCTCCATCTCACTAGCACGTATCAGTGCCAAATCCAGGTTTTCAGTTTCATAATCCCTCTTTTCTAAATTCTGTTTCAGTTCCAATGCTTGATCCATGAAGTCCTCCTTCCGGGTATTGTTCCGCCTCAGTCTCAGGAACTGACCATAGGGGAGGGACTTAAATGTATGGTCTGGGTGATAGCTCTCCCTATGCAATAAAAGGTTACTGCTTGTTGTTTTTTGTAACCTTTTGAGATAATCCTACCCCCTTCTATTCTCAGTTCCAAATCCAAATACGCTACACTCTCCTCACTATATTCATGTGTGAATTGCATATTTTCCTCTCCTGAGTTTAGATACATCATAAACCCTTCTAAGGCATCACGTGTTCCGGACCAGTACACCAGGACACCGTCCACAAATCTAGACCATCTCCTGAGGCATCCACCATAGGGGACAACGGGGCCATACACATATTTCTCCTCCCACCAAGCCAAAAACAAGTTGGCATATGTGCATGACACCGACGTCCCCATGGCTGTAACCGACAGCTGCCTGTACCATTGGCCATTAAAAGTAAAGGCGTTGTGTGTGAGCACAAACATGAGGCATTCACACACAAAATAAATGAAGTTATCGTCTTTTTCACCCCGCCGGAGGAAAGTTCTCACTGCTTTCACTCCAGCCTGATAGGGAATTCTATTATACAAGCTAACAACGTCAATGGTGACAAGGGCATCGCCCTCCTGCCAAATTTCTCCTTCAATGCTTCTCAGCACATCGAGAGTGTTGAGAACTTTATTAAGAAGAGGTGTAGAGAGAGGGGTTCTGAGTCAGAGGATGGCTAATGATCTGATACCTGAATATCCCAGGAGACCGGTGTGGTATCATTTACTGAAAATACACAAGTTCCGGACCAGTCCACCGGGACGTCCGATAGTCTCCGGTGTGGGTTCTCTAACCGAGAGACTGTCAAAGTATCTGGACCATCTCCTGAGGCCATTACTCCAACAGGTGCCATCCTATTTAAAAGGCACTCTCGATGTGCTGAGAAGCATTGAAGGAGAAATTTGGCAGGAGGGCGATGCCCTTGTCACCATTGACGTTGTTAGCTTGTACAATAGAATTCCCCATCAGGCTGGAGTGGAAGCAGTGAGAACTTTCCTCCGGCGGGGTGAAAAAGACGATAACTTCATTGATTTTGTGTATGAATGCCTCATGTTTGTGCTCACACACAACGCCTTTACTTTTGATGGCCAATGGTACTGGCAGCTGTCGGGTACAGCCATGCGGACGTCGGTGTCATGCACATATGCCAACTTGTAGAGTAGATGGAGAGAGTAGATGGATAATTAATGCTAATGCAATGGGGGCATTAGGCCTCAATGACTGTGTCGATATGGCTTGCTTCTTAGATCCTTAATAGATTCCAGTGTAATAGTGTAATGGATTATTTTGATGTGGCTCATCTGTTATTCCAGACTTTTGTTTTTTTGTTTTTAGTGTAGGGTGGGAGTATAGAAAGGGTTTTTGTGAGGGGTCATGCGGGACAAGGAAAGGAAAGAAAAAATTTATTTTTTGAGAAAATCTTTTGGAGGTGCTATACCTAATATATTGATCGTAATACATGTCCGTAAATGGTTAATGGTGTAAAAATGTGGATATGGTTGAGCAACCTGGATCCCAGAACCCGACCCTAACCCAATGTATATTCCTTTTTCCCTTTTTAAATACTAATCTTGAAATAATGTTGATTCTTTTTATAGAATATAAAATAAAGATGTGGTTTTAAATCTTTGATAATACTAACAGATACCCTTTCTTAAGTATAGCACCATCCAAGTGGCCTCTTGGAAGATCCATGTTGCAATGGAACCAAGAAACCACTGTGGAGCGCATATCACTTCCCTGTTTCTTTCTTTTTTTTCCACTCCCACAAAATCTGCGTCATAGACGTAACTTAGTACGCATGCGCATGGTAATTTACTACGCGTCATGCGGATTTTTCGACGCATGCGCATTGACGCGATGGTGGGAGAAGGGAAGTAACATGGCGGCGGAAGCTGGAGCGGATGCCCGGCATATTTAAAGACCCGATGGCAGGCCGAACACCGCGCACGGAGCCTCAGAGGAAGCTCGTCTTCGAGCGAAACGGCTGTCAGGCGGACCGCTGCTCCCACATTGCCCCACAGCTGACATGGACAGGGTATGAACTGTAACTGCATATATGTATCACTGAGCATGGACCTATACATGACTTGAAATGTTGATGATGCAATAAATGACAGATCAATGGACCCATGAAACGTAGTGCTGGATGGTATATCTTTTAGTGTTATATGCATTGGATGATACTTTTCAGCATCCTGAGCACACGGAAGGTTGACACCCTGTCATCCCTGCACCAGGAAATCCTTCCATGTTTGCCTCATAAACGCAGTGCCAGTCTTTTTTTTCTTTTTTTGCTTTTGTTTTTCTTCTTTTTGTGCAACAATTATATCATTGTGAGCTTAATCCATTCTTCAGAGAAAGTCATTGGCTGTAATAAAAACTACAGAAGAATATTTATTTTGAATACCATCTCCAACAAACTGATCAGTGATTGGAAGTTTAGGCCTGGGAGTGAAAAACAAAATAAAATATACAGTGTGGAAACCAAGGTTACTTATGTACCAGCACAAGTGGAATGTTGTTGTTTTTTTATTGATTAACACCAATGATGGTACTTAACACCTGCAAGCACTTGTGTATGTAGTGAGATTGTTAACATTGTAGATACTTTACTTACTAAAAAGAAACCTCTTTCAATGTTCTACTGTAGTAACAAATACGATATGTGTTTGGATTGTATTATCTAGCTCAGGAATAGATTCTATTAGGGAAAGAAACAGCTAAGCCCTAGGGCAGTTTTGCACCTATACACTTGCATAAGAGGGTAAGCTCATTGAAGTGCATTTAGGTCATAATTCAGTAAAATGTGAGTAAACATCCACTTCAATGTGAAACCTCGCTATTTTGTAGAAAAAAATCAATCCGTTCAGGTTAGCAAAGAAGTAATTTGTGAACCTCATTTCAGCTTGCTTACATATAAGTAAGAATGCACAATGTGGGCGTGTCAAAGTTTGCTGCCAGTTTGTGCATTAGTCCATGTGCTGAAATGTAGTAACAGGTTTCTACTCTGTGCAACTAATTAGTAATGCAGGAAAATAGGAATTATCTAAGCAGTTTGTACTTTGCAAAGAGAGAATAGATTCCAGACTCAAAGGAAGCATAGTCTTGCAGTGCAAATGTCAGTGAAAGTGCAGTGTTACTTTAAACCCAACTGCATTGTTTTAAAATGTACATAAACCTATATACTTAAATTAAACCAAGTCATGTATAAACTGAGCCTCCTTGTAATACCTGAGAAAATAGTTAAAAATGGTTGATGCAACAGTAAGCCAAGGGGCCATTTATTTCCCCACTGCTGTAACTTTCTTTATTCTGGTCCTCATTCTCCACTCTGGTTTTTCCCACCACATGCAGAAAACACATGTAGAGCATGCTGGATGGGAACTGGTATGTATATTTTCTCATTCTAGCTGTTCAGTCTCTCCCTGCTCACATATAATCTGCACTGCAGTGGGAAGATACTGCAATGAGTAGAGGATACATGGGTAAGCAATAGCTTAACAGAGGAACCCCGATGGCTGGAGTGAAAAAGATTGACTATATCATTCCTCCACCAGCATGCCCTGTATGTGCACTTTGCAGCAGGTCGGAGGCCCTTAATCCAAATATAAACCAAGGTTTGATATACAATGTCACTTGGGGTCCAAAAACATAACAGTTTATGTTTGAGTGGCAAATACACTGACAATAGTTACATAAATATACATAACTAATTAACTACCTGCTAAAATATTCTTGTCATTTAGGTTCCCCCTCATCTTGTATTATTAGTGAGGGCTTTGCTGACTAGTAGGTTCTCCAATTTTTAGCAATTTTTGATATTTGTTTTGTATGGTGGTTTTTTAGACATAATTAGACAACGTTTTACATCAAGTGTACAAAATGTTAGATCAGATCGTAGATAACATAAAATCTGCTGCTGTCTGTTTATTTGTTGTGGAAAATGATGAACCTAGCCTAAGTCTCATTCTTGCCTTGATGAATATATTGGGGGGGGGGCAGTCAGTTCCAATGCCGGCAATGTACAGGAAATGTACACACCCAGACATTCACTGTTCCCCATTCACTACATGCACAGTTGTAGAAGCAGACAGCCACGGCTTCACTATAGCAATCACTTACACTTTTCTTCTTCAGCTCCTGCTCACCTACTGCTCAGGCGATTGGTGCGGCACTAACATTACAACATGCAATCCCATACCTAGTATTAGAGGCAGGTGATCAGCACAACATCCAGGCAACTAACATTTTTATAAGGAAGTCTGCAATAGTATGCTGCCTATTCTACTCATTTTACTCATAAAAGTAAATATAATTTATAGTGGAAATGCATTTTGATTCAGTACATCCCCTAACACAAGTTTAAAGGACAACCGAGGTGACATGTGACATGATGAGCTAGGCATGTGTATGCACAGTGCCAAGCACATAAATAGCTAGGCTGTGCTCCTTTTTTTCTTTCTCTGCCTGAAAGAGTTAAACATCATGTATGCAAGTGACAGTTTCTGTCTGGGACAGGACTGGGTCAGACTATAGCGTAAGGGCTGGAACCCACAGGAGCGCTTTTGGCAGCGTTTTGGCAGCACTGCGATACGCTAGCAGTTTGCCAAAACGCTGGGCTAATGTTAATGGATGGGGCAACTTCCACAGGAGCGTTTGCGTTTCTCAGAAACGCAAACGCAGGACATGCAGCATTTTGGGAGCGTTAGCGCTTCAATGTAAAGTATTGAAACGCTAGCAGAAACGCTCAGCAAAACCTAAACTGAGCGGTTTTGCTAGCGTTTTGCGGTTCAGCACACTGTAACAAAATTAAAAATTATTCACAGGACCAATCAGGATAAAAACGCGAAACGCAAAACGCTACACAACCGCTGAGGAAAAAAATACACTGTTGCAAAACGCGACCGAAAACTCGCATGAATCAGCTTGCAAACCGCTCAGGCAAAACGCTAGCGGTTGCGTTTAGCGTTTGCGGTTTGCAGTGGGTTCCAGGCCTAACCCTCACTAATAAGTTATTACAGCCATAAAATACTTTCCAATGGCTTCCTGGAGCAGGACAGATATAAAAAAGGGTCAATAGTTCATAGATTTTAGCTTTGGCATACTTCAATGAAGATGTCATTGAGCAGAGACAATGAAACAGTAAAAACTTAAAAACTAGATTAAAATATAAAAGAAAACCGTGGGATATCTAAAAAAGTCATTTTTAGGAGACTGAGGATAGATACAATTGTTTTTCTCATCAGTTTATTTTCACCTCGGATGTCCTTTAAGGCAATTCTGGTGGACATTTTACCCTTACAGAATGAGATATTGTGCTCTTATTATTCAGAGCAGGATCATCCACCAGACAACCTAGGCAGGTGCCTGGGGTCTAGTGGGTCTGAAGGGGCCCTCCAGCCTTCTCTGAACTCTCTCCATTTCAGCTTACTAAAAAGACCACAAGAGGGCCCCAAATCTATTACCTTGCCTAGGGCCCCATTATATCTCAGTCCATCTCGGCATCTATCATAAGGATGTAAGAACTCTAGCATTAAACCTCTTATAGTATTAGTATTGCTAAGGTAAATTCTGTCGTTCTACAGGAGTAGTAGGTAAACGTCAGCAGGATCTTTTCCCATTTTAGAGCATGTCCTATTCCTTTAAAAGTTAGCTGGACCCTGTGTTCACTTAACTACATAATGATTAAATTTAGTGTGTGTGACAAATATCACGGTATGAGCTGACAAAGAAAGTGTCCCAGCATGGTGGCGAACCAGACATGATAGAAAGGCACGCATTAAAAAAACAGTTTAAACAATTGTGCCTGCATGTCCAATTCTAAAATCAGAGAAATATTCTTTAAATCATGAGAGGAGATAAGAGCTGGAGCTCAGGAGAAAGCTTAGGAACACTTGAGATAAAGTGAGAGGATTGAATAAAACAAGCCATTGTTTCTGCATGTCCTTCAGCTAAGGGCAGGAGTGATGTGGGCCCCAGCTTTACTTGTTTTTATAGATGCTCAAACATACATACATCTAAAGAGAATAAACGGTGATGTTATCATGTGCAGCGTTCTGTTTCTGAAATACAGTGACGTGAAAAAAGATTTGCCATTTTACTGCACATTTTTCACACGCTGTGGTTTCTGATCTTGAAACAGATTTAAATATAAGGCAAAGGAATCTAAGTATTGGTAAGCACCTATCATAGTTTTTTTTTTAATATGACTTCATTCATTTTTAAGTAAACCTACTTAAAGTGGACCTGAACTCTTGCACATGACAGAAGTAAAACAGAGAGAATTGCACATTATATGTATTTAGAAAGTGTAGCCTGTCTAATTCCCCCTCGCCTGTGACTAATCACCACTGTAATTTAACCACTTGCCGACCGCACACTCATACCGTGCGGCAGCAAAGTGGTAGCTGGAGGACCAGCGATGCAGATCTGCGTCGCCAGGTGCCTCCCTAATTAATCAGGAAAGGCCGCTCGCGCGAGCGGCCGTTTCCTGTTAGATCACAGAGCGGGTCTCCGTGAATAGCCTGCGAGGGCTCGCAGACTAAATGTAAACGCAGGAGACATTTGTCTCCTTTGGTTACATTGAACGGCGCTGCTGCGCAGCAGCGCCGTAAGGCAGATCGGCGATCCCCGGCCAATCAGCGGCCGGGGATTGCCGCCATGTGACAGAGGACATCCTGTCACAGGCTGCACAGAACGGATAGCGTCCTGTGCAGCCCCGATCACCGGGGGGGACAGGTAGGAGAGGGAGGGGGGGAATTTTGCTGCGGAGGGGGGCTTTGAGGTGCCCCCCCCGCAAACCTAAGGCAGGCAGGAGCGATCAGACCCCCCCTGCACATCATCCCCATAGGGGGGAAAAGGGGCGGGGCGATCTGATCGCTCTGCATGTAACATGATCTGTGCTGGGGCTGCAGAGCCCACCCAGCACAGATCACAAAAAACAGCGCTGGTCCTTAAGGGGGGGTAAAGGCTGGGTCATCAAGTGGTTAATCTCAGAGCTGAGTCAGCTGACTGCCACGGCAGTGCAGGTAATTGGTAAACACGATGTTATACAATATGTCTGCTTCCATGAAAGCATGAAGTAGACACACTGCAGATGTATTGCAGGATTTGTATCAGCTGTAACATGGAAATGTTTTTCTAGTTTTTTTAGTATGTTCTTGCTTATTTTTTTATAGCGGAGAGGAAGTTCTGAGTTCAGGTCCGCTTTTAACAGGAAAAATATAATTTAGTATGTATTAAAGTAACAATAATTATTATAATAGCTGGAGATTTATGTTCCTTGTTTTTGCTGCTTAAAGGGATACTGTAGGGGGTCGGGAGAAAATGAGTTGAACTTACCCGGGTCTTCTAATGGTCCCCCACAGACATCCTGTGCCCGAGCTCCAGCCCCGCCTCCGGTTCACTTCTGGAATTTCAGACTTTAAAGTCTGAAAACCACTGCGCCTGCGTTGCCGTGTCCTCGCTCCCGCTGATGTCACCAGGAACGTACTGCGTAGGCCCAGTATGGTCTGTGTCTGCGCCGTGCGCTCCTGGTGACATCAGAGGGAGCGAGGACAAGGCAACGCAGGCGCAGTGGTTTTCAGACTTTAAAGTCTGAAATACCAGAAGTGAACCAGAGGCGGGGCCGGAGCATCGGTGAGTGGCTACGCGGGCACAGGGATGTCTGTGGGGGACGTTAGAAGCCCTGGGTAAGTTCAACTCATTTTCCCCCGACCCCCCTACAGTATCCCTTTAAATAGCCTGCCCATTTTGTTATACATTCATTCTATTAAACAATGCCTGTTCCCTAAAATAACACAATGGATATAGCGCTCAATGCCACCAGCCACCTAAGAAAGGATGCTGTTTTTAGAGGGGAAGGGGACTCTGACCGGGGGGGGGGGCACAATTTCAGAGTTTGCCATAGGCTTTATATTACCCAAATACGTCTGGTTGGGAGCTCTGACCAAAGCTTAAAATCACTTTCCAGGTGTTTGCTACAGGCTTTCGATTCAAACACTACTAAAGCCAAAAGTTCATTAGGCAGGCAGGGAGCAGGCATTATACAATCCTGAACACTGCGCTGGCTAAGGGCCATACTGGGGTATGTCCTGAGGAGCGATTCCTAATTCATGCAGCAAAATAACTCAATAGATATAGCGCTCAATGCCACCAGAAGAAGGACAAAGTAAAGCCCACTCAAAACAGCTTTGAACTTTTACTTTCAACGTCTCTTGAAAAAATAGTGACATTTGTGGATTTTCTTTATCCGAGTGAGCACTACCACCGAACCCCTAGAAGGGGACACTCACCCTTTCTATTTGACCCTCTGCGAGATTGGGTCTATATAGGCCTGCAGGGTCATTAAAATCCAACCTCCACCTGCCACGATCTTCTGATAAGTTGATCTCCTTCACACTTGGTTCAGCAAACTGTATAACACCTCAAAGATGAAAAACGCATCCCTCCATAGCATAAAGCCAGTTACTATTTTATTTAATATTAAAAATGTCCACTCACATATTAAGAACTTGATTGACAAGCATAGAGTATAAAGGGCGCCTGGCCAACTGGTCACCTGGCCAACTTAGGACAGCTCTTCTAATCCTCCATACTTCCTCAACATCTTAAATCAGCGTTAGTCCCACCCTACTAGTTTCGACAGTATATGTCTCATCAGGGGCCTGTGCGGAAATGAGTATAATGTATTTATAATATTAATATGCTTCTCCAAAAACCACTGTAGGTCACGGAATCACCCAGTGAAGATGATCCCAGACCAAAGTAAATAACAGACCACCCAAGTGAAGAATCCACTTTCTAATGCTACATACAAATAAAGTCAAATATATTACCTTGTTCAAGCTGCTATCTTGTTCAGAGGATGCTTATCCAGACGCCATTGTTGTCTAATGCCTATAGGGAACACTCAGTTAATGAAGAGAGTGCCCCCTCCTCTTCCGGTGACACAGGCGGCTGCCTCACCCAATCATACTGGCAGCCCCAGTTCCCGTCATAAGGAAGCCAGTAAGTGGACTGCATACCCCTCCCATCATATATTCAATGGAACACAGGCACGCAATCAGCACTCGCACGCCTCACCTGCACATAGAACATCTCCCCTCTGGCCTCACCCACAAAAACGATGACGGGGCATGTCGCCACCTTCACGCGTCACATTATACGCATGACGTGGAGAGCATGGGCGCTCCACGCATACATCACAATAGTCTGACCAAATAAGCATCACATAATACGCATAGAGTGGAGCGCATAAGACCTCCAAGTGTAAACATAACTGAAGAATTTTCTTACCAATTAATCCAATGAAGTGCCAAAGGTGCTTCAAACATACTAATGGGAGAAATGCTTTATAAACAATGTTACACTATATACTGTAAAGTAGAATAGATCAGTCCCAGTTTCAGCCAAGCTAAAATGTCGCAGGTATGAGGCCTATATTATTATACAAATCATTAAAATGACAAAGAAAATATTAAAATACTATAAAATACAAATAAAAGAAAAATAAAATTATATACATGATCACAATTTCCATGGTAATGTTTCTTTAGCACAAAATATATATTGTTCTTATCATGAATAAGGCACACTACTACACATGTAAAACTTCCATCAACCTCAATATATTTATTCAGCGTACCCAAATGGTGGATCCACCATGTTTCCTTCTTAGATACCTCTCTAGTGATATTTCCCCCTCTTCAGTTTGACCAAACCTTCTCCAACCTACAAAACGTCATAAGGGAGGGATCACACTGATGGATAAATTTAAAATGGGCGGACAATGTCTGTCCCACCCTACCCTTGGCTACATTGTGAATGTGCTCCCCTATTTCCTCCTTTTAAGGTCTAGTGGTCCTACCTACACATTGGTAGCCACATGGACACCATATCATGTATATGATACTGTATAAATTGCTTGATTTTGACATTTCTATGGTTGGAGAAACTTGTGACCTGTTGAATTCTACTCCTTAGTATTTCTCTGCATCAGTTGTGCTCTATCAGCTCTTTTAGTCCCCTCTAACTCTTTTATGAGGAAATCCTCACTGTACCCTTTTTCCCTAAACCTATCCATAAGGACACCCGCTTGAGCTTCAAAGTCTATAATATTAGTGCAATTCCGTCTTAGGCCCGGTTTACATCTGCAAGAACAGCAAAAAGGATCCGGTGAGCAGATCCGGATGGCTCAATCCGTGGCTCGGTTCACATATGAAATCGGATCTGATCAATGATTGATCGAATGCGTTTTCATTCAGCAAATACATACCTAATCTTCTGCAGCAGCCGGCTGTAGAGGGTTCCTCTTCTTCCGCTGTGACTACACAGCGCATCGTGACTTGTAGTCACATGACGCGGAAGAGGACAGAAGCCTCTACCACCGGGTGCTACGGAAGATTAGGTATGTATAAACCCTCCCTAGCTCCCCCGCCCGGCTGCTGCACCCTCACCCTCCCGTCGCTAGATTCGCTAGAGTTGGCCCATGCCCCCATCCCCCGTGGAACGATCCGTTTCTTCACTAGTGTAAAGAAAAGTTCCGTTTCCCATTGTCCCCAATGCTGCTGCATTTTTGTCCAGATCCGTTCCGCTAAGCAGAACGGTCCGGAAAATTAGGGCCTGCAACAATTTTTAAGTCCGGGGACCGGAGCGTATGGAACATATCCGTACCAACAGACACATGTGAATGGATCCATAGGTTAACATTGGATCCATTCACATCCGTTCCTTTTTTACAGTATACGTTCCGGTTACGTTCCGGAAAAAAAGGCTAATGTGAACCAGGCCTTAGCCTTGTAAATTGCCCTTTGGTGACATTTTTAATTCACTGCTGATGGTGTCCACTATTTACTAAAATATATCTGTTACGATCTGTAGTTTTGAAATAATAATTTTGAGTGCAGTTAAAGGTGAACTGAAGAGAGAGGTATATGGAGGCTGCCATGTTTATTTCTTTTTAAGCAATACCAGTTTCCAGTCAGCCCTGCTGATCCTCTGCCTCTAATACTATTAGCCATAGCCCCTGAACAAGCATGCAGCAGATCAGGTGTTTCAGACTTTAAAGTCAGATCTGACAAGACTAGCTGCATGCTTGTTTCTGGTGTTATTCAGATACTACTGCAGAGAAATAGACCAGCAGGGCTGCCAGGCAACTGGTATTGCTTAAAAGGAAATAAATATGGCAGCCTCCGTATACCTCTTACTTCAGTTCCCCTTTAATGCTCCTAAATGCCTGGTATCAGCCAAGAGCAACTGTGTAGGTGTTTACACACATTTGCATGAAGTTGTGCAAAGCAGCCTGACTTGCTTCATAGGCATTTGTTAACAACTTGACAATTACTTGCTGCAGCAAATGGACAGCAAGTAAGGCTAGTTGCATTTCAGTTAGACCCTTCTTCAGGCCTTCCCAGACAATTGTGTACATCTGCAATGTATAGAGAGCAAAAGATGGAACAGCATCTGGACAATAACTAAACCAGGAATTACCACCTGCACTATATGGAGTACAACAAATAGAACAATAGTAGTATTTATTTATACTGGTGAATAATTTGTTGTAGTGGCGCACCATTGAGGATATGTTTTTTGGTCTCCTAATCAGGCCTGGTCCGCCCACGATGCCAAGTGAGGCAACTTCCCCAGGCGGCAAAAGGGAATAGAGTGCCTGGCCAACCTATACTGGGGGCAACTGTACCTGGCTAACCTATATACTGGGGGCAACTCTACCTAGCTACCAATACTGGGTGCACCTATAACTGGCTACCTACCTATACTGAGGGTGCTTTTTGGTGGGGCTCACCGCAGCTATAACGTGCAGTGCAAATTGTTAGGTGCTGTGCGACCATTCCGGGTTGGGGGTGGGGGGGTGAAGCATCCTCACAAGTTTGCCTCAGGCAGCAAAAATTCTAGAACCGGCCCTGCTCCTAATTTACACAAATACATTGCCCAGTGTAACTCCAGCCAAAACGTATGTTTTAGGGCCCTTTTCCAGTTGATAGGCAGTGAATGCCTCTCAAACTCTCACTACTGCTTTCTACTGCCTGGTAACTGTTCACTGCTGCCTGGTAATTTCTTGCTGAGCACACAGTTCAACTGCCCTTTGAAATGGGCCCTTAGACAGGAAGAGGAAGGGTAAAACCTTTGGAACTATCTGATCTTGCGCCTGGTGCCTGCCTTAGGACCCTTTTCCACAAGCAGTTGACAGGCAGTGAAAAGCTTCTCAAACTCTCACTACTGCTTGCTGTTGACTGGCAACTGCTTGCTGCTGCCTGATAACTGCTCACTGCTGCCTGGTAACTGCTTGCTGAGCACACAGTTCAACTGGTCGTGGAAAAGAGGCCTAAGAATTCTGAGAAAAATGGATTGTGATGTCTCCAAGTCATACTGTTTGTTCTTGTTTGCGTATCTCAAAGTAAAACATTGCAGTGCTCTGTATAATGCACTATAAGAATGTTTGAGGACTGATCATAACGAAGCATGCAAACTTATACAAGATCTACAGTAGCCAGTATTTAGACAGGGGTAAGGATAAGCTGAAATAGAGACCCAGTTGCGCTCTTTCGGACTCCTTATTGTGTCAGATATATAGCAAAATAGTAACAATGCACTGTAAATTCAGAGGCCAAAAGCATTAATTTATTGAATTCCTAATAAAATAAAATTAAGTTAAAAAGTACCCCTGTAATTGGGACCCAACCAGAACAGTTCTGTATGTAGTGCTGTGGCTTCTGTATGCTTAAATTGAACATACGCTGACAGGACACTTAAATGCCTCTTTTCCATGGGCAGTTGATAGGCAGTGAAATGCCTCTTAAACTCTAAAAGCTGCTTGCTGCTGCCTGGTAACTACTCACTGCTGCCTGGTAACTGCTTGCTGCGCCCAAAGTTCAACTGCCTGTGGAAAAAGAGGCCTAAGGCTCCTTTACACTTGCAGGTTGCGTTGCCCTTTGCTAACGCAAGGAGCTGCAAAGGAGATACAAGTCTATGGAGACTTTTACACGTATCACTTTCCATTGTGGTGCACCAGAAGTATCGAATCACGCTAACATATGCACCGTGCTTAACTCACAGAGCATGCTGTAATGCAAGTCTACGGGCAGCGCACCTAGTGTAAACGACGGAACGCGGTGTGTCGTGGTGTGCATGCATGGACCGATGGGAATCCCAGTGATCCCAGCTGGGAGTACGTCACTGAACAGAGGTGGAGCTATGCATATGACCCTGTCAGCTCACTGTGCCACTCACACAGAATGCAGAATGACCTAACACACATTTCACAAGTCAAAACTTACCCTCATCAGAGGCAGGGGAGCATAACATACAATTCAGCTGGAGGTCTGAACATGACCAAAGTAAATCCAGGCATTTGCATGTGAACTTTTATCAGGATTCAGTGTTCTCCGGGGCCCAGTGTCCATATAGCAATAGGAAAGTGGTGCAGATGTGAAATAAACAAAGATGCATGAAGGCTGAAATAACACCAGAATCCCCAGATTAATGCCCAGTTCTTGGTGGAGACAGCCAATGCACATAATGATATCCAGGGGCACATATTACTTCCTCCCTGGCCTTGCATAACTCTTGGGAATCTGCACAGGCAGCAGTGTGGAAGCCATGTAACAAAGTAATGGAGAGTAGCAGCAGTGCCAGGCATCAGCTAGCCAGTCAATATACAATCAGTCTTTGTGTACTGGATGGACACCTTGATCGATAAACTTCCAGTCAATTTCAGTCAGTTTACTGAACTAAAGTGTAAAAATGGGTGTGGTTTTCATTGAACAGCTGGATAAGCAGCTATGAAGTTTCCTACTACTTCAAGCAACCTCAGCAGCATCAGTATGCTTCATTTTTAAACAGATTGAATATTACAATGTGGTTCTTGTTCTCAACACTTAGGCCTGGTGCACACCAAAAAACGCTAGCAGATCCGCAAAATGCTAGCAGATTTTGAAACACTTTTTCTTCTTTTTCTGTAGTGTTTCAGCTAGCATATTACCCTAGCGGATCCGCACCCGCAAGCGGATCGCAAACCGCAGCGGAACCGCTCTGGTGTGCACTAGGCCTTAGTTTTAAATCAGAAAGAAATAAATTGTTTGCATTATCAGGTGGCTATAATCCCTGCCCTGTCTTTACTACCATTCCAAGGCTGCTTATGCCTTAACTATTTCCCTAACGCCTAGCATGCCTAGATACCTAGCACTAACCTAACCTTTTTCCTAAGTCCAACTTTAACGTACATTCTCCAATGATCTTTCATCTATTGAAAATAATTTTGCCATCTTAAAACATTTTAAGACAAAAGGTATATGCAATAATTCAGCTTTAACCACTTGCCGACCGCACGCTTATACCGTGCGTCGGCAAAGTGGCAGCTGCAGGACCAGCGACGCAGTACTGCGTCGCCGGCTGCAGCCTAATTAACGAGCGATCGCGCGGCTGTAGCCGCGCGATCGCTACGTCACACTCTTCGGCCCCCATGTGACTTCAGCCCGCCGGCCAATCAGCAGCGCCGGCGGGCTGTAAAAATTCAAATCGGCCAATAGAACAGGTATAATACAGTTTGTTTACGTAACAAACTGTATTATACTGCCTGCCTCCCGCTGGTGGTCACACTTAGCGATCGACCACCAGCGAGGAGAGCAGGCACAGTAAGCACACACACACGCACACATTAGGAGCCCCACAGACCCCCCGATCACCCGCAGCACACATCAGACACCCCCCTGTACCCCCCTGCAGCACGCAGATCAGACCTAACCAACCCCCATATCACCCATCAATCAATCCCTGTCACCACCTGTCACTCCTATCCATCAGAGCAGACCCCCAACTACCCCTTAGGGGTATCTGATCACCCCCCACACCTCCAGATCTCCCCCCGACCCCCCCCCCCCCCTGTATACTGAACCTATCTATCTCCCCTGCATCTGTCTATCTCCCCAGTGATCAGCTGCCAATCACCTATCAGTCACCTGTCAATCATCCCTTGTCACCACCTGTCACTGCCCCCCATTAGATCAGACCCCCAACTGCCCCTTAGGGGTATCTGATCACCCCCCACCCCTTCAGATCTCCCCCCCCCCCCCCCCGTATACTGCATCTATCTTCCCTGTAATTGCCCGCTGATCAGCTGTCAATCACCTATCCGTCACCTGTCAATCATCCCTTGTCACCACCTGCCACTGCCCCCCATCAGATCAGACCCCCAACTGCCCATTAGGGGCTTCTGATCACCCACCCACCCTTTCAGATCCCTCCGAGACACCCCCCCTGATCACATCAGCAGTCCATTGTTTACATCTGTTTTTCCCTGTAAACACCCACTTATCACCCGTCAATAACCCATCTATCACCACCTGTCACTCCTATCCATCAGATTAGACCCCCAACTACCCCTTAGGGGTATCTGATCACCCCCCACCCCTTCCGATCCTCCCCACACCGTCCTAGTTCATTGATTGCGTATATTCTCCCCCCTGCCATTGTGTATCTTATCTCCTGTCTGTAAGGCTTGATTGTGCTTTGTTTGGCTACAATTGTCTCAATTGCACTGTGATTGGCATCGATTGTCGTGTGATTGGCTTCGATTGTCACGTAATTGGGCTTCGATTGTCGCGTGATTGGCTTCAATTGCCCGTAATTGGTTTTGATTGTGCCAATTGCCCACTGATTGGCTGTTTTGCCCTGTGATTAGCATCGATTGTCGTGTGATTGGCTTCAATTGTCACGTAATTGGTTTTTGATTGTCACGTTATTGGATTCAATTGGTCCGTGATTGGCTTTGATTGCGCCGATTGCTGTAATTGTGTTGTAATTGTCTCGTGATTGTTTTTGATTATTTGTGATTGCTCTCTGATCCCCAACCCCCCCCCCCCCCCCCCCCCCCCACCATCACCATCACTATCACTATCCTAGTGATCTAAAAACTTTTTTAGTATCACTAGTGGTAACAAACAGTTAGGCCAGTTAGCTAAGCAAAAGGGTTGTTAGTGTCAGTTAGTGCTCAGCCCACTGCACCACAGTCACTAATTAGCGTCATCACTGTCGCTAATCAGCATTGGTACTATATAGTATCTGTAAGTGATTATTAGTGATCACAGTCAGATCTATATTAGGGTCTCTAGGATCCACAAAAAAACGCAGTGTTTGCCCGATCAGACCTGATCGTTCGCCTGCACTGCGTTCAGCCCGCCCCACCGCAGTGACAGAAATTTCTTTTTTCTGATCACTGCAAAAAACACTGTACACAAGCTGTGGCACTGTAAACATCAGTTTTGATTTTTTTTATCTAAACTCAGTGACCACAGCTTTCTACCTCTCAAGTACTCCCTTTTGCTAGGTAGGTGCTCTTTTCCTGGGTAGTCTCAGAGGAATACCTCCTAAATTTAGCAGGCCACCATGGCAAAAAAGAGGTTTTCCAATGAAGACATCTACAGGTACATGGACCAGTCGGATGAGGATGATTGGGTCGACTTATTCGACGAATCTTCGGGTTCAGAGTACGATCCTGTAGACAGCAGTGGCTCTCAGACCGATAGTTCCGATGACGAGGTTGAGGTCCCGGCTAGAGCCAGGCGTACCACACCCCATGTCACTGGACTGCAGGTGGCGGAAGATCAGTCTCAAGGGCAGCAGAGTGGCGCTGATCTGATTTTTCTTGGTGAGGCATGCACCAGCAGCGCAGCATCTCCTGGGCCTATCAACACCAGTACTTCCGCAGAAGACCCTGATGAAGTGGCGGACACCATCCTGGAAGTAGAAACTGGTTCGGTGGTACGTGAATTAAGATCCGATCCGCAGCCACCAAGTAGACGGGCCCGTACTCCCATTGGTTTTCCAGAGGTGCTGGCAAACCCTGATTGGCATTCCCCTGATCCCGCCGCACCCATACTGCCCCCTTTCACCGCCCAGTCTGGAGTCCAGGTGGAGACAGTTGAACTAGGATCGGCCCTAGACTTTTTTGAACTGTTCCTCACCCAGGATCTCCTTGACTTAATTGTGGCTGAGACCAACCTATATGCCACACAATTTATAACCGCCCATCCGAAAAGCTGCCACGCCCAGCCTTTTCGGTGGAAACCACTCCAAGTTTCCGAACTTAAAATTTTTTTGGGCCTTCTCCTCAACATGGGTATTACTAAAAAAAATGTATTGCGCTCTTATTGGTCTACACGCCAAATACATAACATGCCCGTGTTCTCTGCTGCCATGTCCAGGACGCGATTTGAGATCATCCTGCGCTTCCTGCATTTCAATGACAACGACACCTGTCATGAAAGAGACCACCCAGCTTATGACCGGCTCCACAAAATTCGGCCCCTCATAGACCACCTGTCATCCACATTTGCAGATGCTTATACCCCTGAACAGAACATCTGTGTAGATGAGTCCCTCGTACATTTTACCGGGCGCCTTGGCATCAAACAGTACATCCCAAGCAAGCGCGCCCGGTATGGGGTGAAACTGTATAAGCTCTGTGATAGGGCCACAGGCTATACATCTCGTTTTAGGGTCTATGAGGGAAAAGACTCAAAATTGGAGCCGGTCGGATGTCCTGACTACCTGGGGAGCAGTGGAAAGATTGTGTGGGACTTGGTGTCACCCTTGTTCCAGAAGGGGTACCATCTTTATGTGGACAACTTTTACACAAGTGTGGCCCTCTTTCAGCACTTAAAGTTAGAAGGAATCCGATGCTGTGGCACCGTGCGGCCAAGTCGCCGGGGCTTCCCCCAACAGCTCGTTAACACCAGACTTCAACGGGGGGAGAGGGCCGCCTTGTGTACCGATGACTTGCTCTCGGTGAAATGGAAGGACAAGAGGGACGTTTACCTTCTGTCTACCATTCACACAGACACGACAGTACAAATTACACGGGCAACAGAGGTCATTGAAAAGCCCCTCGCCGTCCACAGCTATAATGCCAACATGGGAGGGGTGGACTTCAATGACCAGATGTTAGGGCCCTATTTAATTTCCCGGAAAACCAGACGCTGGTATAAGAAAGTGTCTGTGTATTTAATTCAATTGGCGATGCACAACAGCTTTGTTCTCTACAGTAAGGCTGGGAGAACTGGATCTTTCCTTCAATTCCAGGAAGACATTGTTTCGGCACTCCTCTATCCAGAAGGTGACAGAGCCCAACCCCCAAATGCAACTAGCCGGCTGCATGGAAGGCATTACGCCTACCCGATTCCCAGTACCCCAACTCAACGCAACCCCAGAAAAAGATGTCGTGTCTGCAGCAAGGCTGGAATAAGGCGTGACACCCCCGTTTACTGTCCCCGCTGTCCTGACCAGCCTGGCCTATGCCTAGGGGAGTATTATGAGAGGTACCACGAGAAGGCACACTTTTAGAACCTAGGGAACTACAGACACAGCAGTAGGCACACAAGGGTCTCTCAGTGCTATTTCACACTGGCGCGATGCGTTAGGGCAAATTGCCTAGCAAAAGTCACACTTTGCGGTCCCCCCCTACGCCGGAAGTGCTTGACTTAACGCTAGCGCATGCCTACGTTACTGCGTGGCTTCTGCGGCAATTTGGGTCGGCCCGGAAGTCATGTTAGTCTACGGCGACGCAGTTAATTACTAGGCCGAATGCTACTCTTGTGGTATTCCCTGAAGATCTATTTTGGGCGAGGCGGTGTGGCGGGCTCGACCGACCGGATAGGCCAGTATGCAGTGTGAACCCAAACATCAGGTTTTGAGAGATCCAAATACACTGGCCTGCCAGAAACCTCTCCTTTCACTTGGGACAAGAATGCATAATGTACTTCGCCACATATCTGTGCGATTTGCACTTTGCACATTGACCCATGGGGGAGGAGAAGTTTATCCTCAGCTCGCAGGTAAAAAAAAGGTAAGCAAAAAAGTTAATATTTGGTTACCAATGTTATTGTTTGGTTTGAACATATTTAATAAAGTTTAAAAAGTTAATGTTATTGAAGTGCTTTGCTGCTTGCTTGCTTTTTTTTTTTTTTTTTTCTTCTCTCTTTTTTTCCAACCGACCAATCAGCTGCAGCACTGATGATGCATCCTGACAGAAGCATTGCGCTTCTGTCAGGTTACACAAAATCGGTGCATGCAGCGCTGTAGGACGAGATTTCTCCTCCACAGTAAAAAAGATACGTTTGCCGAGGCATATGGGCCAAGGTGTGGTGTTGGGGTTCATATGCTTTGGCAAGCACTTTGTATCAAAAAAGAACTCAAGCAATGATTTCTCCATTCACATCGATCAATGTGGATGAATAAATCAGGATTGCCTGGGCATACGAGCTGGTGGGTTTGGATTTTTGGGGTGGCAGCTCCTATGTCCCTCTTTCTTTTCTTTTTGTTTCACATTTTTTGGCAGATATTTGTTCATCCACATTGATCGATGCGAATGAAGGGATGTTTGCCGTTCATTTTTCCTTTCAGCCCAGAATGCACTACCTGTATGCCCAATATAAGGAGTATAGCAGAAATACTGGCCATACATGTAATGATTGCAGAGGCCCTAAAATGCCAGGACAGACCCCACAAATGACCCCATTTTGGAAAGAGGACACCCCAAAGTATTCCGTGAGGTGCATGGTGAGTTCATAGAAGATTTTGTTTTTTGTCACAAGTTAGCATAAATTGTTGTTTTTTGTTTTTTTTCACAAAGTATCCTTTTCTGCTAACTTGTGACAAAAAATAATTTTTTTTATAAACTCACCATGCCCCTCATGGAATACTTTGTGGTGTCTTATTTTTAAAATGGGGTCATTTGTGGGGTTTGTTAACTGTCCTGTCATGTGGGGGGGGGGCTATAATTGTGAGCACCCCTGTAAAGCCCAAAGGTAGTCATTGCACGTTGGGCCCCTTAGCGCAGTTAGGCTGCAAAAAAGTGCCACACGTGCTATCGCCGTACCCGGGAGAAGTAGACCAATGTGTTTTAGGGTGTATTTTTACACATACCCATGATGGGTAGAAGAAATCACTCTGTAAATGACAATTTTTTGATTTTTTTTTACACACATTTGTCCATTTACAGAGATATTTCTCCCACCCAATATGGGTATGTGTAAAAATACACCCCAAAACACATTGTACTACTTCTCCCGAGTACGGCAATACCACATGTGTGGCACTTTTTTGCACCCTAACTGCGCTAAGGGGCCCAGAGTCCAATGAGTACCGTTAGCATTTCACAGGTCATTTTGAGAAATTTGGTTTCAAGACTACTCCTCACGGTTTAGGGCCCCTAAAATGCCAGAGCAGTATAGGAACCCCACAAATGACCCCATTTTAGAAAGAAGACACCCCAAGGTACTCAATTAGGAGTATGGTGAGTTCATAGAAGATTTTACTTTTTGTCACAAGTTAGCGGAAAATGATTGTTATTGGGTTTTTTTACCAAGTGTCATTTTCCGCTAACTTGTGACAAAAAATAAAATCTTCTATGAACTCACCATACTCCTAACGGAATACCTTGGGATGTCCTCTTTGTAAAATGGGGTCATTTGTGGGGTTCCTATACTGCTCTGGCATTTTAGGGGCCCTAAACCGTGAGGAGTAGTCTTGAAACCAAATTTCTCAAAATGACCTGTGAAATGGTAACGGTACTCATTGGACTCTGGGCCCCTTAGCGCAGTTAGGGTGCAAAAAAGTGCCACATATGTGGTATCGCTGTACTCGGGAGAAGTAGTACAATGTGTTTTGGGGTGTATTTTTACACATACCCATATTGGGTGGGAGAAATATCTCTGTAAATGGACAATTGTGTGTAAAGAAATCAAAAAATTGTCATTTACAGAGATATTTCTCCCACCCAATATGGGTATGTGTAAAAATACACCCCAAAACACATTGTACTACTTCTCCCGAGTACGGCAATACCACATGTGTGGCCCTTTTTTGCACCCTAACTGCGCTAAGGGGCCCAGAGTCCAATGAGTACCTTTAGCATTTCACAGGTCATTTTGAAACATTTGGTTTCAAGACTACTCCTCACGGTTTAGGGCCCCTAAAATGCTAGAGCAGTATAGGAACCCCACAAATGACCCCATTTTAGAAAGAAGACACCCCAAGGTACTCAATTAGGAGTATGGTGAGTTCATAGAAGATTTAGCTTTTTTTCACAAGTTAGCGGAAAATGATTTTTATTGGGTTTTTTTTACCAAGTGTCATTTTCCACTAACTTGTGACAAAAAAAAAATCTTCTATGAACTCACCATACTCCTAACGGAATACCTTAGGATGTCCTCTTTGTAAAATGGGGTCATTTGTGGGGTTCCTATACTGTCCTGGCATTTTAGGGGCCCTAAACCGTGAGGAGTAGTCTTGAAGCCAAATTTCTCAAAATGACCTGTGAAATGCTAACGGTACTCATTGGACTCTGGGCCCCTTAGCGCAGTTAGGATGCAAAAAAGTGCCACACATGTGGTACCGCCGTACTCAGGAGAAGTAGTATTATGTGTTTTGGGGTGTATTTTTACACATACCCATATTGGGTGGGAGAAATATCTCTGTAAATTGACAATTGTGTGTAAAGAAATCAAAAAATTGTCATTTACAGAGATATTTCTCCCACCCAATATGGGTATGTGTAAAAATACACCCCAAAACACATTGTACTACTTCTCCCGAGTACGGCGATACCACATGTGTGGCACTTTTTTGCACCCTAACTGCGCTAAGGGGCCCAGAGTCCAATGAGTACCTTTAGCATTTCACAGGTCATTTTGAAACATTTGGTTTCAAGACTACTCCTCACGGTTTAGGGCCCCTAAAATGCCAGAGCAGTATAGGAACCCCACAAATGACCCCATTTTACAAAGAGGACATCCCAAGGTATTCCGTTAGGAGTATGGTGAGTTCATAGAAGATTTTATTTTTTGTCACAAGTTAGCGGAAAATGACACTTGGTAAAAAAAACCAATAACAATCATTTTCCGCTAACTTGTGACAAAAAGTAAAATCTTCTATGAACTCACCATACTCCTAATTGAGTACCTTGGGGTGTCATTTGTCAATGGGGTCATTTGTGGGGTTCCTATACTGTCCTGGCATTTTAGGGGCCCTAAACCGTGAGGAGTAGTCTTGAAACCAAATTTCTCAAAATGACCTGTGAAATCCTAAAGGTACTCATTGGACTTTGGGCCCCTTAGCGCAGTTAGGGTGCAAAAAAGTGCCACACATGTGGTATCGCCGTACTCAGGAGAAGTAGTACAATGTGTTTTGGGTTGTATTTTTATACATACCCATGCTGAGTGGGAGAAATAACTCTGTAAATGGACAATTGTGTGTAAAAAAAATCAAAAAATTGTCATTTGCAGAGATATTTCTCCCACCCAGCATGGGTATGTGTAAAAATACACCCCAAAACACATTGTACTACTTCTCCCGAGTATGGCGATACCATATGTGTGACACTTTTTTGCAGCCAAACTGCGCTAAGAGGCCCACAGTGCAATGACTACTTTTAGGCTTTACAGGGGTGCTTACAATTCCGCACCCCCCAAAATGCCAGGACAGTAAACACACCCCATAAATGACCCCATTTTGAAAAATAGACACTTCAAGGTATTCATTGAGGGGCATGTTGAGTCCATGGCAGATTTCATTTTTTTTTTGTTACAAGTTAGCAGAAATGGAAACCTTTTTTTTTTTTATTTTTGTGACAAACTGTCATTTTCCGCTAACTTGTGACAAAAAATAAAATCTTCTATGAACTCACTATGCCTCTCAGTGAATACTTTGGGATGTCTTCTTTCCAAAATGGGGTTATTTGTGGGGTATTTATACTATCCTGGAATTTTAGCACCTCATGAAACATGACAGGTAGTCAGGAAAGTCAGAGATGCTTAAAAATGGGAAAATTCACTTTTTGCACCATAGTTTGTAGACGCTATAACTTTTACCCAAACCAATAAATATACACTGAATGGGTTTTTTTTCATCAAAAACATGTTTGTCCACATTTTTCGCGCTGCATGTATACAGAAATTTTACTTTATTTGAAAAATGTCAGCACAGAAAGTTAAAAAAATCATTTTTTTGCCAAAATTCATGTCTTTTTTGATGAATATAATAAAAAGTAAAACTCGCAGCAGCAATCAAATAGCATCAAAAGAAAGCTGTATTAGTGAGAAGAAAAGGAGACAAAATTCATTTAGGTGGTAGGTTGTATGACCGAGCAATAAACCGTTAAAGCTGCAGTGGTCTGAATGGAAAAAACAGCGCTGGTCCTTAAGGGGGGGTAAAGGCTGAGTCCTCAAGTGGTTAAAGCAGAACTGAAGTGGAAAAAAACCTTATGATATAATGAAACATATGTGTAGTACGGATAATGATTAGAACATTAGTATCAAAGAAAAATGTCTCATGTTTTTATTTTCAGCTAAATAGCTTTTTTTGTATTTATTTGTTTTTGCATCATTCCGTCATATTTGAAGTTTACAAACCACACTCTGTATTTTAAGCTGTAAAACAGAGCAGAGCCAATTACCCCTTGAACTTTCCTGCAGTAAAACATTATCTCAAGCTGTCTCTCGCTGTTTCTTGGCTGTTTACGTGCTTCAGAAAACAGGACTGTGTTCGACCCAAGTTGGGTCAAAGAGCTCAGATAAGCGCATTTGCATAGATAACAACTGAAATTTCCTGTACTGGAAAATACTATGATATTTTTTACTTTGCTACTAATGTTCTGTTTTTTTGCTGTACTACACATACTATTCATTATCTCATAAGTTTATTTCACTTCAGGTTTGTTTTAAGTGAGCAACTGTGATTTCCCATGATGTACCATACCCAAATATGCAAATCATCTCTTTATGCCCCTGAAAGCAAGTCTGCACATCCAGGGCCGGTGCATAGGGATTCTGTAGCTTATCCATTATACAGAGCCACATCAATCCAACAACATGCATTCAGCCTGTTTAAAACTTTGTGATCCTCAACTGGGTATTCAACTATCTATGGATTTATCCTAACCTTAAAGTAAAATACTGACACGCAATTCAAGTTTATAGTATTGAATGATTAAACTAAACATTATTTGAATTTAGCTCTGTTCCTGAAAAACGTCATTGACAATGTTATTGCTGTACTAATCTCAATGTATCCTGCATATGGACAACTTATCCTTACTACACTTGGTTTAACTGTTATGTTGACATTATATGTGTTTTTGAAAACTCAATAAAAATTTTATTGGAAAAAAAAAAAAAAAAAAAAAAAATACTTCCACCTAACCCTAAAACTGACCTGAAGCTAAGACTATGCACCTGTTATTTAAGATATTTACCAGAATGGAGCGTCATGGCAGTTGTGTCAGGTGCAGTTCTGTACCTGGATAAACAGCGTTGTCATTATTACAATTACCCCTTATCCACGTCCCCTCACATCATTTGACCTAATGTAGTAAAAGGACCAGTTTCGTGAAACTTTGTACACCTCGGTCTGGGTCATTTTAAACGTTTCAAAAGTTTAGCCTGTATGTGAATGATGACATATGGATGATAACAATAAAAACAGTCCTTTGTATTTAAAAAATGTATTGCTATAAGTTATACCGTATCCAATATTTTAATGCATTTTTATGATGGATACACTGTTGCTCATAATTGGCCAGTCTGGAAATATAAAACAGAGTAGTGATAGTTGTGACATTGTAAGTGTAGTTAATGGTTACCACACGTGCAAATTACTCAGCTTTCATTCCAGGCTTCTGTGACTTAACAAAGCACACAGGAGCAACAAGGGAGCAGGATATGTACTGCTACATGGAAGTCTAGAAAGAGAACTGAACTGTACGTTATGCACCATAAAATTGATTTCCAATTGAGTTTAGAGGCCACTAGTGTTACATCATTACTAAGCAGATCAATCATAACAAGAATGTTTACATATAAGCAGGAAAAGAAATTGTAGTTAATCCTAAACTGCTGGTGAGCTACAGAGTCATTCATTAGTAATGTGCATTTCATTTTATTTGATCTCTGTGTACTGTGCTATGGCCATTTTCAATTTCAATAATATTTACTGAGCTTTAAAAAATACAACGCAGACATTGCTTGAAAGAATGTGAAATAAAGCAGATGGAGGCAAATTAATCCTCAATAATTACAGTAAAATACAGCAATTACTAGAAACAGAAAGAAAAAGAAAAGACCTGAGGGGGCCAAATGAGAGCCAGGCCATGTTTGTCACTCCATTCTTGAACATAAAGTGTAACTCCACCGTCAACTCGCCAATGACCATACATGGATTGGAATAACAAATCAACAAAAGAAAACATGAACATGCTTCATACATTTATGATTCTTCTTCCACTATACTTGTGTGTTTCTAACTAAAGATACCACCTGTAATAAGCCCAAACACATTTTCTATTGACTTTATAAAGGATACCCAAACTTTGCATGGTCATCATTTGTTTCTGCAGGGCTGCACATTAAAGAGAAACTGTAGTGAAAATGTAATTAATAAAATTGCTGTTTTTTTTCTTTTTTTACAATATTAATTTTTTAATTATTTACTCAGTGTTTGCCCATTGTAACAGCTTTCCTTGCCTCAATTTAAATTTTGAAATTTATGCAACATCTTTATGCCAGGTGATCTCTGCAGAATGTTTGTTTACTAAGGGTTCTATGCAAAGAGACATATATTGCTTATGTAGCAGTTGGAAACCACAATATCAGCCATACAGATGTCCCTGATGATCTATTTGAGAAAAGGTAAAGATTTCTTGTGGGAAAGGGGGTATAGGCTACTGATTGGGATGAAGTGCAATCCTGGGTTTCTCTTATATTAGGGTGTCTGTGGAGTGTATAGTACACAAAACAATTATTGGCTTCTATGATGACATGATGTGTATTGTATTATCACATGGAACTGAGCAATCCTTACCTTACTATAGCCAGGGATCCTACATGTGGGTCTAACTGCAGCTCAGGGTACCATAATCCAAACCAGGTAATTTGGGCGCTGCTGTTGGTGCCCATGTTAATAGCTGCAATAAGTGGCTATAAGTGGAAATTTTATTGGGAGCTGAAGGCACCCAAATTTCCACTTATAGCCAATATGCGGCTATTAACATGCGCTCCTATGGCGGCGCTTAATCTACCGAGCCAAATATTTAGAGATGAATCTTCCAGTTAGGTATCATTTGGGGGGATGGGGGTGGGGGTGGGGGGCAGGATTAGGCATTTTGTGGCGCTGATCGGTTTGGGTTATGTATTGGTTGGGGAGTCAGTTAAGGTTAGTCATCGGTAGAGGGAAGGCTTGTGTGAGAGCATGGTTAGGGTGGCCACTAATGATCCAATCTTTTTCATCCAATTTTACCAAATCTATGTAGTAGAAGAGTAAACTGAGCCAATATATTGACTGGATAATTAAGGTAGTTCCCTTATATTACCTAGAAGTGGTAAGATTGGATGAACAAGATTGGATCATTAGTGGCCACCATTAGGTGATATCGGAATTAAGATGTTTCACTAGCGGCTTTCTTCAGTGCCCCACATTTTTGTAGTCTGTAGCAAAGACCCACAAATAATGTGGCCCCTGGTCAGTGTGCAGCTGAGGGGGGTTAGATTGCACTAAGGTACAGCCACAGAAGCTGCTCAAAGATGAAGAACTATTGCGGTGCATCATGCCCCAGAAGCACAAGACAAGTTGTCATGGTGATCCGTAATAATTTTGAGTAAATACCCCAGAATAATAGG